>NC_041332.1:39638058-39820558 GCF_004354835.1 Perca flavescens | reverse complement strand
AGAATTGGGTCTCTCTCAAAATGTTGCACTAAGTCTATTAACCATTTAGGCCTAAAACGCCTGCTAAAAAAGGCCTTTTTATGCCTAAGTACTTTTCTGTAAACCCCCTCCCAAAACCTAAGGGTTTCCAGAAATATTTGTAAAAAGCTTACTAAAATCTTAATTTCTCAGGCTCTATAGCAGATAAAAACATTAAATAAAAAGCATTTGAGAGCTTACTTCTTTGGCTTTCAACTTGACTGACTTTCTTGGCCATAATCTTCAACTGCATTTAAAAAAATCTATAAACAACAAAAATGACGCAGATGCGTGTTCAGGTCTTAAAGGTAAACGCACACATATGTGTGATCAGGTTTGAATGGGTTAACCCGCCGTTTACACAAACACACTTGGTTGCAGACATGTGTCAAAGCTAATGGGTATTGTGTGTTTCCTGTCTGTTTGTTTTTCATAATTTTTTTTTTTTTTGGTTGCTTTATTTATTTATTTTTTTTAATTAATTTAACTCCGTCAGTCATCAGGCAGTGATGAACCGTTGGCTGCCGGCCACCAGCAGCACATCCGTCCCCATGGCCCCCTGGTCCTTAGACTGGGCCCCGGGCCCTCTGCTACCATAGGGGGTCCTGTGGGCACCCAGCAGGATGGGGAGGTGGTCCGCTGTGGTTTCTTCCCTCCTCCTTCTCTTCCTTCCTGCTCTTCCTCCTCAGCGTCACTTCTATTGGTGGCGGCCCCTCTGCCTTCTCAGCCAATCAGCTCGAGACTGGTGAGAGGTGCCGCCTACTTCCTACTCTATACATTCACCCGTCTGTCAAGTGCACCCCACCCCTTCTTTCCATTCCACCCTTTCAAGAGAACAGACACAACTCTTGATATAAATTGTACTATTCAAATGATATTGTTACGGACAGAGAATGATTTCCTGTTTAAGATTTCTGATTTCATAGTTTATACAAGAGTAGTGCCTCTTCCCCCAGGCTGTTTTTGTTTTGGAGCTGCATTTAGCTGAAATGGTTTTTATGCTGTTTTCCCTTCTCATACTTTATAAATGATTTTTTTTTTTAGTAGACAAGGTGAAGCCTGGTTTTAAATAAAGACAATACGCTCTTTGATTTGTCAAACCCACCCTTTTCTCCAGGTTTGGGTAATTTTCTGACTGACACTGCATATGTACTAATAGGCTTCGGGGACATTTTTACAGTCAAAAGTGGTTTCCAGTAACTTTTTTATAAATGTATTATGTTTGCTCCTAAAGGGAAAATTTGTGTCCAATCAGTATTGGTGGTTTATGAAGTCTATTGAAGAAATACATTCTCCAGTGCGTGCTATATTGACTAAGAAAGCAAGTTGTCCTGCGTGGCAGCCGTGCCTACATGTACCTGGAGGCATTGCGTGCAAGCGGTGAGTTCGCAAAGCTCTCTTAGCTTTGTAGTAAACACCGTTAACTCACAAAATGTCAAGAAATGTAATATTCTTACACCTTACCAGAAAAATACAACCACACACTATAATTTCAAGTTTGTCCTTTTCACCGAACTATGACCAGATTTTAGTAATGTATGCATTTCCCCCACAGTCTCTCTCTGCTATCCCGACTGCTCATTTTGCTGATAGAAACATAGCTAGTTTGCAATACAAGAGAAAAAGAACAAGGAAGTTTGTGAACAACATAGCGCCCCCCAGCTAGCAAACCTGAAGTAACACTCTGGGCCATATCTTGAACCCAGTGCAATTGACTTTGTACACCAACGCATGTATCATTCCTATTTTGCACCTGACCCACAGCGGACTTTTCCCTGCACAGACGTCCTTTGGGAAATTAGGGAATGAACTTGCGCTCCCGGGGGCGGTTCAGCGAAAAGCGGAGGCGTGTTCAGGCGCGTTCCCTGGTGCTATTTTGCAGTTTCAGAAAACAATTCTGCCACAGACCAGGAAAAACCTGGTCTAAAGTCAGTAGCGCGTTATTCAGATGCTATTTTAGGGCGCATGCTTGGCCATAATGTAGCATGTGCACAACGCCGCATACACTTTGCTTCTCTCATCTACACGGACGCAGCAGTTCCCATTTTTGCAAACCATACATAATTACAAGGAAAAATATTACTGAAAATGCGCTTCAGGTGTTTGGATAGGTCAGGAGGCACTTTACAGCACAGTCCTCAAAAAGTCGCAGCATTCTTTGTGGCTGGTTGTGTTTTACACATTTCCATAAATCATGGATGTGTTGATGACAAAAATTAGGAAATATTAGAGGACTTAAGGAGACGTGATGTTTAACTACGGCGGGATTGGAAACTTGAGGGTCCGGGAGTGGCAATGCGCTATGCGCTCCTGGTGGAGCAGGTGGACGGAGATGGAGTGGGGGGAGGAGGAGGAAGGGGCACAACAGGAGCAGGTGGTGCGTTTGGAGGCCCACGCTCCATGGCTGCAGCAATCCTCTCCAGACTTGAGGAGATGCGCCCGAGAGGCTGCAGCAACATCGTCACCCGGCCAAGACGGACATTTATTACTTTGCCGCATCTCGGACAGCTCCCGCTGGCGTGCGCCAGGCAAATCCGCCGTCATAATAGCAATCCGCCATGGAACAAGCGCGCGCCTGCTCTTAAAGGGAATGTGAGATGACGCTCTGATTGGTTTATTGCACGTTACGTCCAAACCACACCTAGCTACTTCAGACCAACCCATTTTAGATTTGTGTCGGGCGCAAGACTCATTTATCCCGCCGGTATAATAGCAACAGTGTCCGAGATCCGCCCACAAAACTACTTGCGTTTGATAGTTGCGTTTCAGATCGTTGAAATAGGGCCTTCTGTACACCAGTGACCGTGACGTCACTTGAGCACATTTTGCAGCTCTTTTGTCTAAGAGACAGAGAGAACACTGAACAGAACTGCAGGCTTTTTTCACACATATCCCTTACCCACATATAGAGATAAGGTTGAAAATCTGTATTTTCCGTTAAGATTGTAAAGATTGTTTGTTTTTTTTCTTTTATTTTCATCACTGCAGTAACGGTCTTGAATGACTTTCTGTCAATTGGTAACTGGGAAAGGGTGTTGAGAAATAGTTGATTGAGTTTGAGTTGGTGATTATCCTTGTTCTCAAATATCAAAATATAGATGAAAGCAGCTTTTCTCTGACTACAGCCATGTTCCTCAGCAGAAAGTCCAAAACAATCTCATACTTGTCTCATCAATGTTGTAACAAATGCTTGTTTCAGATGTTAACGGTGTTTCAGATGTTGAAGGCATGTGCCAGTCTGGTGCCACACACACACACACAATTAACATGTTTAAATATCAATAACAGAAATTATAGGAATATTCTCTTTATTGTGCCATTGTAGCTCTGTTATACAGTATGTTCAAGCTGTACATGTCTCAACCGTTCACTAAAAAGATTTTGTTTGAGGGTCTATGTTATTTCTTGGTAAAAAGTACTTGAATGTGTCAAAAGTTGAAATGATGACTGTCAAATTTGGATGTTATGCATATAAATATTAGACTTTTGAAATTACAGTGTGATTGTAAATCAGAACACTTGAATAGTCACACTTTTTGAACTCAACATAACTTGTAAGTAGTTTTTGGAGAGGTTTCACATTGAAATGAGATCAAACGGTGTAAGATTTATATACTTGTACCATAACCATAGTACCTCTACTAATGCCATATATTAATTTAGTGGTGAAGAGTTACAAATAGTTAGTCTGTATAAGATTATCAGTTTTTGTTTTTCAGGGGTTGGTTTGGTATATTGTATAAGCATGATGCTGTACTCTAAGGTGGTCTGATATTTAAAAAAAAAAAAAACACTAGTGGCAGCAAAAGAAGCACTACATTACTTCATGTTATTTCTCTTCAGCTTGTTTTGTGATGTTCTATTCCTCAACTATATTTCATGTTTATGTAAATATACTTTGACTGATGAGTGTGAGTAGCTAGATGATAGCAGGAGTATCAGTTCTGGGTAAATTTGTCCTTTTTTGATTAACAATAAAACGTATTTTGCCATGGCTTTAAAGTCTTTCCTGATAAACCTTCAGAGGCTTTTTTTCTTCCTTGCCAGCAATGAACATATTGGCAAAACATTTTTTTCCCCCTTCAGATTACAGATAGTTTGCAGGTGCACAATCTTGTTGAACTTTACCACAACATAATGGCAGCTTCTGTCCAAATTGCCATTAATGCAAAGCACAACACTGCCAACTAAATCTGAAAGAAGCCTACTGTGAGCTAATTGAGATTATTTGTCAGTTTAAGTCACTTCTGATATTGACATTTTTTTCTTTTTTCGATAGCAGTCTAAAGGAGACAAAGGTGAAGGCCTTCCATTGGTGAGTGTTATCTCTACTTTAACCGGTTTATTTTTAAATACTCTTAATTCAAGGTCTAACAATTTCTGTTTTTAAAACGGTTTGTTTTTCACTATATTTCATACTGTCCTCATTTTCTTTGTCATTCTGTGTCTCTTTCCTTTTATGTTTTTGTTATTCTTTCTACATTCAGTTCTTACCACCTTTTCCTTTTTTTCCCCTGCATATCCAGAAGCGGAAATCTTCCTCCCTGTTGGATGCTCGTATGGCTAAGATTTATCGACGACAGAGACACAGCCGCGATGGAGACGACTCTGCCAGTGATGAGGATGATGATGAAGGTTTGTCTGTGTTAAAAGATTAACCTGAAGCACATTTCCGCTGCCTACTGCGTGCCAGTTAATTGTTTTGACTGGTATTCACCAACAAAATTATTTGAAATCTGAAAACAAAGTACTTGAATTTCATTGCCCAGATATCTTTTGTTGTGATGTGATCACCTTGTTCTGACCTGAATGCTTGTCCCATCCGTACATCCATCTCTGCAGCCTGTCAGAGAAGAAAGGGGGCACTCCATGCCCGAGGGGGGGGCCACTCTTCCAGGAGGGGGTTTGGTGCCAACAGGAGAGGCCTGCTGAGAGGAGGCTCGGCCCACAGAGGAAGCAGAGGAGGGCTCATGACTCCCGGCTCTTCCTCTGCCCTCAAGCTAAAGCGAGGGATGGGCATGAGGGAGGGAGGACGGAGGGGACGAGGGGTAAGGCTGAGGGGAGGCTCCAGGATGCAGCGAAGAGGGGACGACTCCGAGGAGTCAGATGATGATGACGATGACGACGATGACGAAGACGACGACGACGAGGACAGTGAAGACGGAGACAAAGAACGAGCGCATCGTCGATGTAGGAGGAGGCGCAGGACGGATGATGAGGATGAAGATGAGGACAGTGATGGGCAGGACTTTGACCCTGAAGAGGACGAGATGGACACGCTGGAAGATGAAGAGGAGGAGGAAGAGGAGGAGGTGGAGGAGGAAGGGCGCTGGGATTCAGATCCAGAACCCCCAGTCCTCCTGGTGTCGGATCTGAATGATGACCTGCTGGGTGGCTCCTATCTCACGGTCACTCTGCAGCGCCCCCACAAGGCCAAGAGACACTCTGGTAAGACTTCAAATTCTACAGCTACATTATAATCGGTTTAGATTAGTGTGTGTTCACTTTCCATAACTGAACTGTAAAGTAAAAATGAATAAGTTAAAACTCCCAACAATGACCTGTTGTCGCTGCTCAGGCTCAATTGTTCCAAAGCTAGAAGCAGCCATGGGTCTGAGGACAGCTGCTGGGGGTGCTGGTGGTCAGCAGGGCTTCATCCAGAGAAAGACAGCTCTGTCCAAACCTTCACGACTCAAGAGCGCTGACACCACAGCTGACGGCGTTACCCCAAGAGGGCCTGGCAGGTACAGCTCAACACATCTTCTGTCAAAGTTTATCATAGACCCATATCACAAAGCATTCCTCAAAGGGCTGTACATATAATAAAAACAGCAATCAGCAACATTAGCAAACCCATATAAAGTAAGAAAGTACTTACTAAAGCATGATTTATGGTTCTGTGGAGGCTCCACGTAGAGATTTCTCCGTAGCATGCAAGTGGCCAGAAGATTATACTTGTGCGTTGCTGTGTGTGTCGAGCTCTCTAAGAAAATAGCAGGGCCGGCCTGTGTGTGCACGTGGTAGAGCGGGTGACAGCAATTAGCTTCAGACAGTAGTGAATCTAGAGTCTTATGGCGCTTTTTCATTACATGGTACCTCCTCGCCTCGACTCTACTCGCCTTTTTTGGTTTTCCATTACGAAAAAAAGTCCCTGGTACCTGCTAACAGGTGCTTTTTTTTAGTACCTCCTCAGTCGAGGTTCCAAGCGAGCTGAGGCGAGCCGAGAAGGTGACGTGAAACCCTGCAGGCTACAGATTGGTCGGAAAGAATCGTCACTGATCACTGCATTGCTAGCGACAGACGGCATTTTTAAATAGTTTAGCCAGCGGTGTTTTTTTGCTGCCGGAGGCTCGACGCAGAGCTTTCTCCGCATGTGATGCATGCCTCCATTCCTCCACGTACCTATGTACGTAGCCACGGCGTGGATTTAACGCAGAATTTGTCCAATCTACTACCATATCCTTTTATTTCTTGGGAAATGAATAATCACAAACTGTGACTTTGTTCAACATACCAATGTAAGTAGAATGATTTAGACGGACAACAGCTGACCTCGTCAACCCAAACGCCATTTGATGTTTTTTAACTTATAGGCCACGTCTGCGGGGTAACCATGGCGACCGAGGCGCAAGAGGTCACTCAGCGACTTCTTCAGAGGAAGATGAAATTGCTGCTCCTCCTGCACCCTCGTCCCTGTCTCCTCCGTCCCTGCTGTCTCTGCCATCTTTTAAGGACGTGGGCAACGAGAGAGGAGGGGAGAAGGAGGTGTGGGTGTCTGTGTTCAGGTACTTGAACAGAGCTGAGCTGCTGGCCTGCATGATCGTCTGTAAGGCCTGGTACAAGTGGTACGTCACACTCTTTTATTTTACAAAGAGAACGCTCATCAACATACAGTATTGTCCTTAGCTGGTGAACAAGTGAATAAAACCAATCATGTCTCACTGTCCTGTGCAGGAGCTGTGACAAGCGTCTGTGGAGCCACGTGGATGTGAGCCGGTGCAGCCCGCTCAGTAACCAGGCCCTGGCAGGCATCATTAAACGCCAGCCCACCTCTCTGGACCTGTCCTGGACCCCCCTGGCCAAGAGACAGCTCAACTGCCTGCTCACCAGGCTCCCAGGTACAAACCCACACTAACACTCACACACACAGATACCCTTGTCCCTACAAGTGTCATTACTAGGGCTGTGCCAGGATGAGACACAATATTGGGTTCACCATAGTCTGCCTGTCATAGATTTGACAGACTTATCTCCATAGCACTGCGGAGGAAGGTCTGGCCCCCTCCATACATACACTCCTTTTTATAGGAGAAAAAACGGTCAGGGGTTGTTTGCTTTAAACCAATCACAATCGTCTAAGCTCCGGGCGCAAAAAAGGGGGAATCTGTAACTTAGTTTCAGGAAGGAACTTTTACTTAGAACTTTTGGTCGAACATTTGCACCCCGCTTAATAAATCTCCACGTACAATATTAAATGAAGTTAACTGTTTACACAATACAGTAACGTGAGCTATTTAAATTAGTATTTTCAGCGTGTAAGTGGGCATTCACACAGTTTCACAAAAACGCACGTCTTTCCATTCATTTTAAATGACTGTAGTGCGTTTAGGCTTAAGATGAGGGTAGACATTTCTTTGTTTAATATCATTAGAAGTAAAGTTAGGCTTTGCTGTCTGCTTCCAGACTCATTTTAAAGAAAGAAAAACGTGCTCGTTTAACACACTGAACTGCAGATGTGTGTCTTAGGCAAGTGGCAGGGAGAGAGAGAGAGTGGCGGTTTACAGGCAGCTTTTTTCCAACTGCAACTCCGCTACTCGCAGTCAACGGGAGGGTGATCTCTTAATGCTAATTTTGAGGTAAAAGCCAGACTCTGTTATGGTGGCTGCTGGTCTGCACTTGTGAACTGATATCACAAGACAACTTTTCACCTTGATGCAAAATATTGTCATGTTTTAGATCTCGTCACACATCTACTCATTACACCCCCTCTCTCTGTCTTTGCATCTTCAGGTCTGAGGGAGTTGAGGGTGACTGGTCTGTCCTGGTCCTGTCTGTCAGCCATGGTCTCTCCCACTCTGCCCTACCTGCGGCTGCTGGACCTGCGCTGGTGTGAAGGCATTAAAGATGCCCAGATTAAAGAGACCATCACCCCGCCTGGTCAGTAGCAGCAGAAATGAGCAGCCTCAAAGCTCAGTGACTGTACACTTGGGCTTTTGGTGTTGCATGGAATACAGCTCCTCACTTGCGTACTGGTATTTTCCTGGAGTGCACTGAGGTTATTTCCTCGCCTGCGTCGGTTTGGTATCTTGGTGCCTGGCTGTGCGCCCCTGTGTGAGGGGAGATGTGGTTGAGGGTGTGGGGAAGCCAGTCCAGTAATGTTGGTGCTAGGGTGAACGATTTTGGAAAATAATCGGGGAAAAAAATAAATTGCGATTTATTTACGTACTTTATTTACACTTTACCTGAAGGTATCTACATAAGAGTGACATGACACTGTCATGAACGTGTCATAAACATTATAAACAAGTCATAAACGTTCAGGACATAACACTTATTTTAGTAAGTGTCATTCAGTTTTTGTCATGACAAGTTAGGGTTAGGGTTCATGTGTCATGACAGTGTCATGACACTCTAATGTAGATACCTTTCAAGTAAAGTGTTACCCTTCTTTTTAGTTCATTTAATTCACCGATTGTTGTCAGTTATTTTTGCATGTAAAAATAATCATGTCAAATCTGACTCAGCCAACCTGTACGCATTTTACGTCGTAGATACGCATTGTGACATCAAAATACGGTGATACCATTTGTCACTTTTAAACTACGCGAAAATCGGGTGACTGCATGCTCTGAGTTCACTCGTTGACGTAGCCGTCTCAGTCTAACTCTTGATGGCAGTAGGCAGCTAAAACTTATGGCTAAAACACTGTAGCAGCCACGAGCATGCTGGGAAAAAGAGAAGAGTTCAACCAATCACAGCGTCGGGTCCCTTCCTCTAATGTCAAGCGGGGATATCGGCTAATATATAATATCTATATAATATCGGTAAAACGAAAGCATCAGATTAAAGTGTTACTCCTTCCTCATTCCCGTTTAGTTTGGTTGGTTTCCCCCATATATCTATGGGTTTCCCCAAGGGAGGACGGTGCTTGCAAAGGTAAACTGATTTGATGTAGAAAGGTGAAATTAATTAATTTACGTAGCCTACCTGTCAACTTTGGAGAAATATTATTTATTTATATTATTAATAAAGCCTTGCATTTATAAAGTCTTGGATTTCGTTACAAAAGTATTATATTTTGTTGCCTTTCCTATGATTTAAGTTCATACCGTAACAAAATTAACTGTTACTAATGTAGGCTAATTAAAAACTGACCGGAGCCCGTCGCTGAACGCACCGGACCGAGACACAAAGTAAACAGGCCTCTCTGACCGGTACCGGGGGGGTTAGCGGTTAAACTGAGCGGAGGATGTGCGGAATGTGTCGGTGTCTGTCGGACCTTGGCTGGCCGCTCGGTGCCTTCAGACAAAGCTCAAGCTAACAGGCTTATTAGCTAGCCAAACACCGAGCTGTGACATCTGCAAAGAGCGCATCAATCTGCCCGGTGTGCGTAACAAACAGAGCGAGCAGCCGCCAGACTCTAGCATCTGTTGATCCGTGCAGGACTTCACTGTGAGCGGACTGTTTAGAGACTATGTGACCGGCAGGCATCGTTAGCGGTTCGCTGCTACTGTAGCAGAGCTGCAAGGAAACGCTGAACTGAGCGGTGTGTTTTCAGTGTTAAACACTGCTGCAGGTGTTCATGCACGACTGTTGGTGGTGATTTCGAGAGGTGGAATACTTACTCAGATCATGTATTGCAGTAAAAGTAGAAAAAACAGTGTTGTAGAGTTAGAAATTACTTGTCAGTTACACGTCCTGCATTCAACATCTTCCCTGTGTAATAGTACAAAAGTATTATCAAAATATACTTAAAGTACCAAAAGTAAAAGTGCTCATTATGCAGTGTAATTTATTTTATTGGATTATATTATGATCCAATTAATTGTATTAAATATGACTGATAATTTAAATAAAATGTTTTATTTAATTCAAGTAGCCTACTTGAACATAATTATTTTCTAGGGTTTAAAATGTATACAGATTTGACATTTAATGGCACATTTATTCCGCGTGCGTGTCGACTTTGACAATAAATCCGTAAGTTGCTACTCAAAAAAGTTTGTCAAGGTTGGCAGGTCTGCTGACTGAATTAAACAAGAGATAAAAGAAATGCAGCAAGTGTAAAAGAGGCCGCACTTTCATTTCATTTATGGCACTGTGGTGGTATTTAACTACAGATAGTTATTGATTAAATTCTATTTATAGTATCAAATCATAACATAGGTTATCTCGAGACACTTTACAGATAGAGTAGGTCTAGACCACACTTTATAATTTACAAAGCCCCAACAATTACAGTAATTCCCTCAAGAGCAAGCAGTGCGACAGTGGCGAGGAAAAACTCCCTCTTGGGAAGAAACCTCGGACAGACCCAGGCTCTTGGTAGGCGGTGTCTGACGGGCCGGTTGGGGGTGTGATGAACAGTGGCAATAATAGTCACATTAATAATGGAACAGTGACTGGATGTAGCAGGAAGCAGCAGGGTTCAGCAGGAAGCAGCAGGAAGCAGCAGGAAGCAGCAGGGTTCAGCAGGAAGCTGCAGGAAGCTGCAGGGTTCAGCAGGAAGCAGCAGGAAGCTGCAGGAAGCAGCAGGGTTCAGCAGGAAGCAGCATGACATTGCAGGGCACCGCTGAGCTCACCAGGGAGTGCAGCAGGACCACGGCGACAGCTGGAACCAGGATCTTGGTGCCAACGTTCTCCAAGGAAATACGCTGGGGGAAAAAAACATAAGGACTCCGGGGAGTAAACTCCCCAGAAGCTAGGATTAGTAACAAGCATTTCTGGGACGGGATACACACAAATAGTAATAGAAAGGGAGAGCAGCTCAGTGTGTCGAAGGAAGGAAGTCCCCCGGCAGTCTAGAACTATAACAGCGTAACTAAGAGAGACAGGTCATAAGGAGAGTTAGCTTTTTCGGGCTTAGAACTCTCCCCCTGCCAGATCAGGCTTGGCTGGCCTGCCTCCCTCTACTTTGTTATGTATTATTACTCTAACAATTATGAAGAGAAGCAGGTGGGCCAGTTAGGTGAACACTGCAACTCTTCACTCCCTAACTATAAGCTTTATCAAATAGAAGAGTTTTAAGTTCATTCTTGAAAGCGATTACAGTTTCCAGATCGGGAGCTGGTTCCATAGGAGAGGAGCCTGATAACTGAAGGCTCTGGCTCCCATTCTACTTTTAGAGACTCTAGGTACCACCAGTAACTCTGCATTCTGGGAGTGCAGTGCTCTAGTGGGACAATAGGGTATTAGGAGCTCTTCTAGATATGATGGTGCTAGACCATTTAGAGCTTTGTAGGTCAAGAGAAGGATTGTAAACTCAATCCTGGATTCAACAGGAAGCCAGTGCAGAGAAGCTAATACAGGAGAAATATGATTTCTTTTCTTAGTCCTTGTGAGAACACGCGCTGCAGCATTCTGGATCAGCTGGAGAGTCTTAAGGGACTTATTTGAGCAACCTGACAGTAGGGAATTACAATAGTCCAGCCTGGACGTAACAAATGCATGGACTAGTTTTTCAGCGTCGTTTTGAGACAGGATATTCCTAATTTTGGCAATGTTACGAAGATGAAGAAAGGCTGTTCTTGAGGTTTGTTTTAGATTGGCATTAAAGGATATATCCTGATCAAAAATAACTCTGACTGTAGTGCCGGAGGCCAGGGCAATACCATCCAGAGTAACTATGTCTTTAGATAATGAGGTTCTGAGGTGTTTAGGTCCCAGTACAATAACTTCAGTTTTGTTAGGGTTTAACATCAGAAAATTATAGGTCATCCAGGATTTTATATCTTTTAATGCACGCTTGAAATTTAGCTAGCTGACTGGTTTCGTCTGGTTTGATTGACAAGTATAATTGGGTGTCATCCGCATAACAGTGAAAGTTAATTGAGTGTTTCCTAATAATATTGCCTAAAGGAAGCATATATAAGGAGAATAGAATTGGTCCAAGCACTGAGCCTTGAGGAACCCCATGGCTAACTTTAGCGTACTTGGAGGATTTATCATTAACATTAACAAATTGAGATCGATCAGAGAAATAGGACTTAAACCAGCTTAGAGCAATTCCTTTAATGCCAACCAAGTGTTCCAATCTCTGTAACAGGATTGTATGGTCAATAGTGTCAAATGCAGCACTAAGATCTAGTAAAACAAGAATGGAGACAAGTCCTTTGTCTGCAGCAGTTAAAAGGTAGTTAGTAATTTTCACCAGTGCCGTCTCTGTGCTAAAATGCTTTCAAAATCCTAATTGAAAGTCATCAAATAAACTATTGATATGTAGAAAGTCACATAACTGATTAGCAACCACCTTCTCAAGGATCCTGGAGAGAAAGGGAAGGTTAGATATAGGTCTATAGTTGGCTAAGACCTCAGGATCGAGGGTGGGTTTTTTCAGAAGAGGTTTTATCACAGCTACTTTAAATGACTGCGGTACATAACCTGTTAATGGAATGGATCATTGTGATGACAAATACAATTGTGCACATTACACACAGAAAACATGAAGACAGTAGGATCTTCAACATTATACCTGTCTGAGCTGTGAAATTCCCATTCCAAACAGTAAGCTTCCTCTGAAAAAAGAAACTCTCCACAGGACTGCGTCATGGCGGGGAGGGTCTTGTGGTTAAATGGGATGAAAGTAGTGAATGCTGGACATGTTGGACAGACTCTACTATGCAGAATATAATGTATTCTTTATGATCTCACCACGTTTTAAAGTGCACCAGTCGAGCACAGCCCCCAAATTTCCAAAAGGGCGTAGTTGGCATGATAATCTGCACCATGCCTCTAGGATGCAATCTCCATATTTTGACCATTTCTATCACCTCTGTCTGTTCCTGTAGGTTCAGAGTCGTCCCGCAGCAGACTGAGGAACATGGTGACACTGCGTCTGTCTGGTCTGGACGTCAGTGAGTCCACTCTGAGGCTGCTTCAGCGCCATATGCCCCAGCTGGAGAGACTGGACCTGGCTCACTGTAAAGACATAACCGACTCGTGTATCGCACTGCTGGCAGCAGCCGGGACTCACAGCCGCAACAGTCTCACGGAACTCACACTGGCCGGTGGGTATTTGAGCACAGGGCCTTTCATCTAGCAGGTTCTTTGATAGGAGTTAAAACTTATTATCATTCTTCTTTTATGATGTCTAGCTCACCACTCCTTAGGTTTAGAAGTCCTTATAAAGGACTATGACTTACAAGTTCATACTATCAGTATCAACTGCCTGATGATTCTTTTTATCAATTTTATGTTCTAAATGTTTGTAAATGATTGCTTTGTTGTTTTGATATTTTTTAAACTATAATACTACATCTAGCAACATATATGTAGATATTATCATCGTATGCCTTTCTTTATTTTAATAATATTATTTTGGTCTTATTACTGGTGAAATATTACAGTATGCTGTAAGACGGAACAGATATGATCAAAGTTGGGCGCATGCAAAGCCGATTTCCCACAATGCAATGCCGGCATTCATTTCAGAGAATCAGACAACGATCAGCGGGTCTTTAACGCCAGTATCGCTACAATAAACATATATATAATCAGTGGTTTTGTCACAGCAACAACACGTTGCTAAGCTTTGTTCCAGTAAGTTATGAACCGTAATAACGTTTTAAAAAATCTGCGTGTAACTATGGTCCTGGTAGGCTTAAATTGACTTAACAGCGCCACCTGCTGTTGAGTGCAAATTACAGGAAATTTGTTAGTAAATTTACCTGCATTTGTGTGTAGATCTGAGGGCATTTGTGTGTGGATCAGCAAGGTGGAAAATTAGTGCCAAAAGTCACGTGACAGTTTTTTGTACTTGTAGGATTTTTTTTTTGTACTTGAAGGATATTTTTTTTTTCGTACTTGTAGAATTTGTTGTGTACTTCAAAGATTTTAGTTTGTACTTGCAGGATATTTTTGTCATTGAAGAAATAAGTTTCTTTGTATGTGTAAAACATACTGTATTTGTTTGATAGGTAGATTTGTTATTTGCAGAACAAAATGCATTAGCTTGTGAATGATGTTTTGTATTTGCAAACCACACTGAGTTTGTTTGTGAATCGTTGGGTGTGAGTAAAACACGTCGTGTGTGTGTGTGTGTGTGTGTGTGTGTGTGTGTGTGTGTGTGTGTGTGTGTGTGTGTGTGTGTGTGTGTGTGTGTGTGTGTGTGTGTGTGTGTGTGTGTGTGTGTGTGTGTGTGTGTGTGTGTGTGTGTGTGTGTGTGTGTGTGTGTGTGTGTGTGTGTGTGTGTGTGTGTGTGTGTGTGTGTGTGTGTGTGTGTGTGTGTGTGTGTGTGTGTGTGTGTGTGTGTGTGTGTGTGTGTGTGTGTGTGTGTGTGTGTGTGTGTGTGTGTGTGTGTGTGTGTGTGTGTGTGTGTGGCATGATTCTAACTCCATAGAGGACAACTACTGAAAACTCCTGAAATTGCAATCCGCTTGAGAGAAAAGACTCTTGTAGAGACTTTTGGATTTGTTGAAACTACCAAATCACACGCTCCACTCGCGGTTGTAAAGCGATGTTGTACAGTGATGGTTCTTTTTAGAGCTGTAATCGGGACTTAAAAGTTTGGCCTGACAAGGCCCGAGCCCGACAGAATTCAGCCCGAGCCCGACAAGTACATTTTGATTGACAGCTTTTTAAAAGCCTGAACCCGTTTACAGCCCGACATTCAAATGTGCACACGCACACAGCTCTTTTGCCATATATTTTTAACATAATTTATTCATGACTAATGTAGGCTATAGGCCACTTGGAAGTTGGAACAAAGAAATAAAATACTCTAAGTCCTCCAGAGGCCAGCCTCCGTTTCACCTCCTCAGCATCCATTTTTGTGCTAATTGAAACTCATCACCTGACCGCTTATTTACCGTGCAAGCTTGTGTACAATGATAGAATTTAAGACTGAATCTGGTTCGGGCAAAGCTCTTCAGCTTTAGTTCTTTTGCCTCATCAGCTTCTTTTACCTCAACGATCTTTGGCAGAGTACAGACACCAGCTGCAGAGAGCACTTTAACCAAAGTTTTGTTTTGGATGAGAGCAGTTCCTGATGTCTGTGTCTGTGTGTCCAGGTTGTAGTGAGCTGACAGACGGCTGTCTGTCCTACCTGAAGCGACTTTCCTCTCTGACTCTGCTGGACCTCAGAGGCTGTAAGGGCATCAGCAGACGTGCCTGTGACGCCTTCATCTCTGACCTGTCCCATGTTGCCCTCTACTGTATGATGGAGGAGAAGCTCATCCAGCGCCTGGATTAACATGAACACTCGGTTAAAGCACACACAGGAGAGAATAAAACACCTTTTTGTGTAGGTTGTTCAAAACATGAAGCACACCAAACCTGGAGTTGGCCGTCAGAAACCCTAAACCTGAACAAACTGGCAGCTGTGGCTCCATAGCTCCTAAAAATCAAAATGTCTTCTAATACAACATGAATAAAGACTTTTACGTTTTGGTTTTCTTTTTTTTTCTTTTTTACTGTAGATGAAACTAAGCGAGCCGTTTCTCCTTGCCTCTAGTCTTTTGTGCTAACCTAGGCTAAATACTCAAACTTGAAATTGATATCAATGTTTGCATTTTTTTTATCCAAAATGTCAATTACTTGAATCACTGCCTGAATTGACTCCAAAGATTAAGTGACTTCTCAAAGGTTCACATTTAAAGTGCTCATGTTATGCTTATTTTCAGGTTCATAATTGTATTTAGAGGTTGTACCAGAATAGGTTTATATTGTTTAATTTTCAGAAAACACCATATTTTTGATGTACTACACATTGCTGCAGCTCCTCTTTTCACCCTGTGTGTTGAGCTCTCTGTTTTAGCTACAGAATGAGACCTCTCACTTCTGTTCAATCTTTGTTGGGAGTTGCACATGCGCAGTCCCTAAGTAAGGACTACTAGCCAGTCAGAAGCAGAGTATGAGGGTGTGCTACGCTAGCAGCTAGGCGAGCATTATAACATGTTACAAAGTGACTCATGTTTGTCTCTGGACTACAACAGCTGTTTGTGAACAGTGTTTTCTGTTGGAGATGGTAAGTCACTTTGGGCTATTTCACTTAGTAAACCTATAACATGCACAAAAAAGATATATAACAAAGGAAATGGAAAAGGCCAAAAAGCATAATATGAGTACTATAACTTAACCAGAAGTCTGGTTAAATATGAAACCATCTTAGTGTGTATAGACTGATGCAGGATGTAGCACTGATGAAAGAGATCTTGTTATTGGGAGTTTTAAAAGATGATTGTTCACTAAGCCTGAACAAATACAATGTATTATGGAGTGGTATTCTGTGTGTAAAGTGAATTCCAAGTGTATATAGGTTTTTTTTGTTTCACCCATTTTAAGAACAATTGAGTTTGTAAATTTTTTTCTAACCATGTGAAAACAAAATATGACTGGTTAAACTTTTTATTCGTAGCATTTGTTCACGAGCTAAAACAATGCGTTTCCCACATAAGAAATTATTTGGACTGCTGTGGTAGTTGTTATTTAGCCGTAATTTTACTTTCTCTCAAAAATCAAAGAGTGTATGTACATCCGTACCACCTTGAACACGTCTGATCTTGGAAACTAAGCCGAGCTGGACCTGGCCAGTGCTGTACGCTGTTTCACTTTAGTTTGTGGACAGCAGGGGGCGCTGCTTCAGCAAACATTGACAGACATCACTTACTATCCAGAGCATTGTCACACCCAACAGATTCTTCTGCACAAGATGTCTTGTCTCAACCAAAACCGGTTTAAAGAACATACAAGACTTATTTCAAACCAGTCAACATTTCTCATATACACCCTGAATCCATTCACTGGGATGGTGTTAACCGACAGCAGAGACCCCTGCGCCATTAAAAAAAGACCCAATCTTGAACTAGACTGGTCATTTCAAAGTCAATACTCCTCACTATTAAACCTGTATGAATGTTAACTAGAGATGTTCCGATACCGGTATCGGTATCGGCTCCGATACTGCCTAAAACGCTGGTATGGGGAAGTACTGGAGTTTATGCACCGATCCGATACCACATAATAAAGCCCTAAAGAAAATCTACATTAAAATAGTTTGTTCTTTTTCCGTTATAACTGACTGTCAAACTGGAGAATAAAAGAAAGTTCTGGGGCATTCATTGTTTGTGTTTGTTCATGTTTCACAAAGAGTTTAACCTGAGCCAGACCGACAACAAAGATAGAAATCATATCACATCCATACAGGGATAGTAGTATACAGCTGTTAAAACATAATGAAATATATGACACTCTGGTATCAGATTGGTACTCTGTATCGGCCGATACGCAAGTTCAGGTATCGGTATCGGGAAGCAAAAAAGTGGTATCAGGCCATCTCTAATGTTAACCTCTCAAACACAAACCGTATGTCAACACATTTTGGATATACAAGTTTTTCTGACTGACGGTGGATAAAAGCTTCTTTGTCTTGTTCACAGTGGGATTGAATTAGTTTCATTTTCAGGGTACAGTATAGAGGAGCGGTTGTTAGCACTGCACTTTTAAATGGACATGTGTCCTATCATGGCTGAAATCACACACATAATGTCTGCATGTAAGAACAGTGACAACTTGTTTGTGATTGGATGAATTGATCCTTTATCAACAGTTAACTCGTTTTTAAAAATTCTTACAAAGACACAGATGTTCCAATCTCAACTTTTATTACAAACCAAAAATTAATTTAGGGTTAGGGCTATGAAGAAGTGTGTGTGTGTGTGTGTGTTAAAACTGGCTGGGTGTGTGTTTCTGTCTGTCTAATAGCTCTTGGTGGTCTCATATGCATCTGGGAAAGGGAGGCTGACTTGTCCACTTCCAGCAACCAGAGGCAGGATTCCAGCGTTGGGAACAACGTTCCATGACAAAGTTAGCGTGATGTTCTTATTGGCCCTGGAGACAAGACAGACATGACAGTGAGTTAGCCCGTTCCATTACATAACAGATGTACAAACGTAAACCTGGGATTTTGAAATGGTATTCACAAGCTTTAATGAGTATGTGTAAACTGTGCTGTACTGTATGTGTTCTGTGTCTCTGGAGGAGCTGTGTATGAGATAATATCTCCGATGATGTCCAAAGGTTATGTCATCAGGGTTACCCCAGCTTGGGCAATAAGTCTGTGTGACTAATTGAAGGTGTGGGGTGAAATATGTGGACATTTGTCAGAGAGGGAGGCTCTACTGACAGATACCATTGAGTTGCATTACAGGAAATGTAGGATCCAGTATTTTTGCAAACTGAACCATACTGTTAACAAAACGTAAAGACATGTCAGCCTCGGCAGGTTAGATTACATCCATTCTTTTTTTATTTAGTCTCCTGTCAGAAAGTAAAGGGAACGTTGTAAGATCTTTAAAAAAGAAAAGCCTCTGAAGCAGCATCTAGACAATCACCAGACAGTTGAACTCTGCTCTGATACCAAGGCATGTGGTCCTGGAGGTAAACTACTGGAAGTGTTAATAGAAAAATACCAGAATGTTGCGTTTTGCACATACACTTCGGATATTCAAAAACACAGTCGGAGAACAGCTGCAAGCTCTCAAAGCCTTTCGGTTTCCTGACATCCTACATGACCAATGCCGAGGACTTGCTGCCTGCCATTAGAAATGAAAACACCTAGTGGTTTTCTCTGAATGGCTGCCAACTCTACAACTACATAGGACTATATTAAGGCGACGTGGCATGTTGTTGACTAGACCTGCAGCAGGCCAGGTGACCCTTAGGGCTCCTGCACACTGCCTGCGTGGCGTTTCTGTTGCATGGCGGCTGCCTGGATTTTTCGATGTTTTTGCACACCAGAAACGTGTCTGATGCGGCGATGCTGCTGCTAGCCTCGTCTGTACACATGTATGTTTCCCATTGATAAAATTAAATAATAGCGTGTTTTCAACTTTATTTTGTCAATATTTTTGTGTTTGGACATTTGTTTGCACATATTTCGAGAGAGAGAGAGAGAGAGAGAGAGAGAGAGAGAGAGAGAGAGAGATTTCAATTCCCTTTCCTGAGATAATAAAGTCCATGTTATTGTTTTATCAGAATCCAACTGAAATACAATTTAAAAAGGAGTTCAACAGATTTTGCTAAAATGTTAAAAGCATAGGCTATCCTGCAGTCCAGCATGCCTCTTTCTTTCATTAAATGTTTTTGTGTCAAAATGACATATAAACATCTTTTCATATTTTATTTTGCTTGGAAACGCTTCCAACACACTTGCGTGTCGTGTGAAAAATAGGCGTCGGCCCCATTTCTAGCATTCCCGCGTTTTTGGCGCCTGAGACGTGCGTGTCACGCAGGCAGTGTGCAAACTCTAACCTGTTAACATGGGAGCCAAAATAAAAATGGACACGCCACAGAGCCAGTGCACAGGAGCCCTTAGGAGTCCCGCAGTACAAACACTTACTGTCAGTGTCTTGGCTAAATGTGATTATTGGTGAAGCTTCAGGACCAGCCTGTTCCACTGGTTCAGCCAGAGTATTGTTGCATACATACACGTCATTTTGAACCTTACCTTTGAATATGGACTAAGATTGACAATATACTCTCCTGGTTCAGGTGATTACTTGACATGATAGTATTTTCATGTTGTAGCTGGTCGAGGGGATGCTAATTTATAATTCAGTGTGCTAATGTGCTGCTATAGCAGCGTGCATCGGAACAATGACTATTATTCGTCATACTTAATATTTCTTATTCTCCATCTTCCGCTACATTTTTTGTCCCGCTACTAGTCTTGCAGCATTACCAACACATGCGCAAAATAACACATCAAAACGTGCCGAATGCCTTTTTATAACCTGCTAGGTGTTGTATATATTTGACACCACAAACATAAAAAAACCACATCAATGCGTTTGGTTTTCTCTGGTGATGATACAGTAATATTTTGGCGATTGGACTCACCGTTTCTGAATAAAAGAAGGAACTTGAGAGGTATAATAATCATTAAATGAACATGTTTGACCTGTCTAAGATACCGTCTACCCCTCCCTCCTTCTCAAACAGTGGATTTAAGATAGCTCAGCACAGGTGTTACTAATGATATTAACTATATACCTGTGTTGACGATGGCCTTTGCTCAGCCATTAGACCATCAGGTGGCCTATGAACCTCAATGATACAGCTTACTTAGTACTGGTAATAATAGCACTGGGATGTGCTCCAAGTAGTCGGCACACTGTCAAAACGTCTTGTGATTAAACCAACATGATTTCTGATTACCCTAACCCTTTGATTAGCCCTTAACCATAACATTTCATCTAGCACCACTGTGTGTGTGTGTGTGTGTGTGTGTGTGTGTGTGTGTGTGTGTGTGTGTGTGTGTGTGTGTGTGTGTCTCTCTCTCTCTCACCGGAGTCCATTCCCGTCATCAAAGAAGAAGTATTTGGACTTCATGTCTCTGAGGTTCAGTTTGGTGTTTTCACCTCGAAGGACGATCTTATCCCACAGCACCACCTGGTTCAGAGACTGACAGACACACACAGACACACACAGACACACACACATTGAGATGAACAAAAACATGGACGTTATGACTTTCACAAAGGTAGAATATGTGGCAGAGCTATTCTGGATTGCTTTATATTGTATAGGTGTACCTAATAAAGATTGTACATTTTGGAATGTTGGCACTTTTTACCTACAGTACAATTTTACACTGGATAATGTGGAATAATATTAAAGATTTATATAATATTCGTGTGTGTGTGTGTGTGTGTGGGTTCACTACAACTTACATTGCTCTTTGTGCTGTACTCAGCAGACAGATAGAGAAACAGCTGTTTAACATTCCAGTCAAAAACTGGCTGCAAATGTAAGAAAACATTAAGGAACAAGAGAACAGATATTTAATTATGTTAATATGGACCACAGGGATCATATTAACAATAGGATTAAAGTGGTGGATTAACAGGTGCACTGATTTAGACAGGTTGCAGTTGAGTTTGAGGGCATTTTAATGCTTGGATGAAATTAAATCTCCACTTTATTGGAGTGGTGGCAGAAATCTCTCAGATAAACTGTTTTAAATTGTTTGAGTTTTTTGTTTCCATGTCCACAGGTTTTCAACACACAGTAAATATCTGAATACACCATGAAGAAACAGGGCAGTGTGTCAGTGATCCAGGAATATCAAGGTGAATATAATAAGTTTGTTATAACATTTTGAGTCTTAGTAATATCAAAAAATAAATGGATAGTGCAACATGAAAATAGCTCATTACTCCTCTCATCATTCTTTGTGTTACTTCAATAGAAAGGTATGTTCTTTTATGCTTTAGTTTTGGAACTACAGTTCCCATCATGCTTTGGGTGATGAAAACAGTTCACTGCTGCCATGGATTCAGTGGGTTACAACTTGAGCCCTGATGTGTTTAGCCTATATCTATTTATATATCATGGTAAATGCTGAATGATGATGGGATGATGGGTCAGCAGCTCCTGTCTGCAGTGAACCCATGGATGTACACATTTGTTGAAATAGACAGTGCTCCTATTAAAAAGGACTATCTCAACCCAGGGAAGATTTAAAGAATACCTTTTACTTCAGGACATTCTTTCACATGTATTTATTTAAGATTTTCTGTTCCAAATAGGTGAAAAAAACTGTCCCTTGTCAAATACAAAACTGTAACTTGAAACTTTTAATACCTGAAAGCTTTCGCAACCTGTGTAAGTCATGGGGCCCTATTTTAACGATCTAAGCACACAAGTCCAAATCCACTTTTGCTAGCTAAACGGTGGAAAAAAGGAACCGTGAGCTAGGCGCATGGTTAAAAAGGGTTGTACTTAGTGTCTTAATTAATCATAGGTGTGTTTTGGGCGTAACCTGCAATAAACCAATCAGAGGGTCATCTCCCATTCCCTTTAAAAGCCAGGCGCGTTTG
The DNA here is from genome assembly GCF_004354835.1 of Perca flavescens. Lineage (NCBI taxonomy): Eukaryota > Metazoa > Chordata > Actinopteri > Perciformes > Percidae > Perca > Perca flavescens. The sequence continues at coordinate 39,798,503 of NC_041332.1, read as the reverse complement.
GACCTTTGCTGAGCAGGGAGGAGAGAAGAAACTGATCTGCTCATGCGTGAAGTGAAAGTGCGCAAGCAGATCATATCATAATACTATTTCACATTGTAAAAAGGATCTTACTCTTTAACAGAAAGGTCGACCTCCTTAGAAATCCTTTCCATAATGTTGTCAGACACTTAGAATATTAATCTGAGCCTGTCAGTGGCAAAACGAGCACTTTTATGAACGTAAATACAAGCTGGACAATTCCCCTATTAACTTATATGTTAGCTTGTTTTGCCTCTGCCAACTAAAGCGTTCTTGTTTAATACTGGACCAATTTCAAAGATTGTTGTTCCCATCAGTCACTTAGACACAAAAACATAGGAAAATAGGGTCCAGGTTGAAAAAGAAACTGTAGTTACCCTTGAAGATTTGAACCTGGCAAACAAGTGGTACACTGGCCAACACTGGCTGCTGCTGGCTGTAACTAAAATAAGATTTATTTCTTGCTCTTACATGTACTGTTCTCTACGGTAAATGTCATTTTGAGTAGCAGTATTCTAAAAGGATATCAGCTGAGAGGTCAAAGGTGATGAAACCCAGATCACTGCGCTCTCTGGGTCCTGTGAAGTCATCAACATTCTTCCTGTCAAACAGAGAGAGAGAAGAGAGATGAAGGAAGTGAAGTGATGGAGAAACCAGGAAGAGTGAGAGATTTGAGGGAAAACATGCCTCCAACCTCAAGTGTAAGTTAAAACTACAAGAAGAAAGACGGAATGCAACTGTTGGTGAATACATTTAGAATAGAACGTGACTGAGGGTGAGCGTTTTGGGAGATGCTAAAATGAAAGAAACTGATGGGTTCGTATGACATTAGTTGTAACTTGTGTGTCACATCCACATTTGTTATATGCACTTTGTAATTTAGTTATTTAGTCGTTTAGCTTGAATTAGTTTTAACATCCTTATATGTACACATCCAGTTCATCTGTTACCATGAATTGCAGTTTTGTTTATTTTAACAGCTACATCCTTAGAGTACTGATTAGAGCTGCAAAGATGAATCAATTAGTTGTCCCCTATTGAATTAACGCCAATTATTTTGATAATCGATTAATTGGCTTGAGTCATTTTTTTACGGAAAAAAAATCCTCCGATTCTAGCTTCTTAAATGTGAATATGTTCTAGTTTCTTCACTACTATGACAGTAAACTTAATATCTTTGAGTTGTGGACAACACAAGACATTTGAGACATTTATAGACCAAACAACTAATTGATTAATTGACAGAATAATCAACAATGAAAATAATCGGTAGTTGCAGTTCTGAGTACTGAGTTACCTTTTGGTTAATGTTTTTTATTAGCCACAAGCCATTTTAGATTAACATTATTGTACTGTTGTCTGTTTTACAATGACTTGTTGATGATCTGCTTCCATTCTGGGGAAAAAAGGAAACTTTTCTGATTGCAGACTTTCTGATCACAAAAAAAATAGTTCATTTAGTTTAATAGTTTGGTACGGCTGATTAGAAAATGTCTGATACAGGTGTCAACATGATACCTGACATTTAGTACCTATATGAATGAATTCATAATAACAAATTAGCTTTTGATTTTAAATTTTTGTTTTTTCTTTTACTTTTTACATGCATTCACACAATGTAATTATTCACGCAAACTGGCATAGAAGTTTGCCTAAATGCAATATTGTGTAAAATTGACAATTCAGTGATCTAATTCAGGATCAAGCATTAGAATATACAGTATTACTGTATAAACATATACGTGTATCATCCATACTAGTTACCTGTTATGGCATGATATATTGTCTGCACCTTACTGTTATCTAGTTTTTTTTTAACCTACTTTTTGTTATCATATTTGCACTTTTCCAACTTTGTTTTGCAACTGCTGCACAGCGCTTTCCCTCGGGATAGATAAAGCTGTAGCTTATCTTAAGAATTTAGTGACTCTCAGTACTTGACAATTTGCTGGAATGATGTATCTGCATGTATATATGTGATGAATTCATTAGCGGATCTGAAAGCACTTCACATAACTGCTTGATTACAACAAACACGTCTGGCGTATAAGACTTTTCTATATTCACAGTTTAAAAACGATACAGACTGCTAAAACTGTAGTCAGGTATGCAATTCAAAGTCCCACAACCAGAGAGTTTAAGCACAGTAGATTTCAAACTGGAAGTGTGACCATCAGAAGGCCCCCCTCCTGCAAGCTCTTCCTCTTTATACACCAGTAGCACCCAAAAGCACCTAGCACCAGTAACGTTAGTCTTTGGACTGCTGCTTGTTCTTGTGCATTAAAACGTTAAGAGCGCATTACATGTTACTACAATACAGTCTAGCACGTTAAGTAAATGCTAACAGCTGTTACACATGATGGTCGACAAATAATCTTACAGCATGACTTTAGAGACGTGGATGTCAGCAGGAACTCTTCTGTCTTTGAACGCTGTCGTGACGAAACAGCCAAAAGTTAAGGCCGCCATGACGCTCAGGGAGAAGGCGAACAAAGAGTTAGCTCTCGACAGAACCGTATTCATCTTTAAATAGCACGAAAATAATGACAATTACAGTATTTCAACAAGAGACGTATCGCACAAGATGTGCGCGGTTGCTAGTTACTGTGTACAGAAAGGAAACGTCAAGTTTCTTAGAATTAATACGTACTTCCTGTTCATGCGTTTCAGAATAAAACGTTATGCAAGTAAGTAATGCAAGATACAAGGAATGCTTTTGTATGAAGATACACTCTTTTGAAAACTAGATTTTAGTTGCGTGCGTTCACACAGTCCATGAAAGAATCGCTCCTTAACTAACGTTTGTAACAGGCTGATAAAAACTATAGAACACAATTCTCAGTCTGTGAAGGTTCTTGGCCCTCCAGGTCATATTGTGGTCTTGTTGTTGCTACATCTAAGGGTTTAAAGGGCAACTGGACTTGGTTTATAGGTCTTCCGAAAACGTTTCGTCTCTCATCCGAGAGATTTCTCAAACACCAATTTTAGACAAGCAGATCGAAAGAGTCTGCTGTAATGGAAAATGTATATTAAACTCATTAGTGTAAGTGTTGTCCTTAAAGATTGTTTTACTCGTCGGCATACTTCCGATTTTGTGTTATATGACGCAACAGCAAACTTGACGCAACAGAAAATAAATTTAAATACGAGCGATGAGTAAGCGGAAGAAACCTCGGAAACAGGAAACAGGCTACATTCTTTTTTTTCCCAATAACTTTATTCATAACAAATTCAAGAACAACATCGGTTATGTGGTATGTACCGTATGTACATGTATATTCTCTTTATACACACTTTATGAGATGCATAGTAAATATAATCTAGCATGTGAACTTGATACAAATAAAATAAGTTGAATAAAAAATTATTTGATTACATATTATTTGAGATTTTCCCATTGCTATATATGACATGTATAAGGCAATATCATTTTTCTTGCTGTGGTAAATTTAAAAATGTTTTTAAAGTGTGTGTAACAATAATTTATAATCAATGTGTTAAATTATTTAATTTGAAGCCAACTTCCTCTATTTTAATATTATTATTAATGGATTATATGTCAACAGATTTTTTTAGGTTTAGACCCTATTATGCTAACCCTAGCCGCTAGGATATTAATTAACGTGTTAAAGTAATCAAATAATCAAACATGTTTTCAAAATATTTAATTAAAAATAAAATTTTGTAGAGTTGAATCATCTTTTCATCAATAGCCTACATCAGTTCATCCAACGGTACATAAATTTATCTATCAATTCACCATCGTCAACCAATTTCTTGGCTTTTTTTGAAATGGTGCCTGTTCATCAACCTGGTCATAATCAAAAATATTTCAAAACATCAACTCATTACAGTAAATGTGTAAAAGAAATCCATCTAAACATTACAAAACAACATTGATCAATGTCATCAACATTGTTTTGAAAGAGCATCATATATAACTATAAAATGCATTTCCTGCTGAAAATTAGTGTGAATGCTGAATAGCTAAATTGCTAAAGCTAAACTGGATTAATAGCTTAAATCTGTAAGAAGTTGAAGTAGTGAGAATAGTTGGAAAAGTGGGAATTGTTTTAATTGGTATGACTTTCATTGACAAGTTGAATAACACCACTAATGTAAAAAAGATGTGGAATAATTAAAGTTTTTTTTGAAAAGCTAATGCTAAAGCTAAACTGGATTGCTGGTTAAAATGTGTAAGAAGAACACCACTCTCATCACCACCCTGATGGGCACAGGTAAGCGGATTGTCGAGATGACAGTAGGGCCTCTACCTACTTACAGGAAGGGTGCGGAGAGATGGTCCAGACTGTTCTGGCTCCACACCTGGCTGGAACCACTCTGCACTTCCCTGAGCATTCCCTATGTCGACATCTTCAACTTGTTCTGGGAGATGCCCAACCTGCTGAAGCGTGATGGTCTCCACCCAAACCGACACGGAGCCAGGCTGCTATCTGACAACATAACGACCACACTGACAGAAGGCAAGTATTGACATTATGTTGAAAATATCACAGATTCATGTCCCCCAGGTATCGACCCTGATAGCACTATACAAGTGGATGAATCTGAAAATGTTTTCTGTAGGATAACATGTAGTACTAGTATTATTCCAGTAACGTGTAGTACTAGTACTATTCCAGTTATTATCAACAACAGACCACACAAAGTGGTGAATAGAGGGGTAATACTTAATAACCTAATTGGAATTAAAACTACCACTGCAATGATAGAAAAGGATAGGAAAATTAGATGTGGATTACTAAATATCAGATCTCTGTCTTCTAAAGCAGTACTCGTAAATGAATTGATATCTGATAATCAAATTGATCTATTCTGTCTTACTGAAACCTGGCTGGGCCATGAAGAATATGTTAGTCTAAATGAAGCCACCCCTCCCAGTCATATTAATACTCAAATTCCTAGAGGCTCAGGCCGAGGAGGGGGAGTTGCAGCCATATTTGATTCAAGCCTGTTAATTAACCCTAAACCCAAACTAAATTATAACTCTTTCGAAAGCCTTGTTCTTAATCTTCAACATCCAACACGGAAATCAGTACAGCCAATTATATTTGTTGTTGTCTACCGAGCTCCAGGTCCGTATTCTGAATTTTTATCTGAATTCTCAGAGTTTTTATCATGTGTAGTCCTTAAATCAGACAAAGTACTTATTGTAGGTGATTTTAATATCCATGTGGACATTGACAGCAATAGCCTTACTACTGCTTTCAACTCATTACTGGATTCAATCGGTTTCAGTCAGAGTTTGCACAAAGCGACACACTGTTTTAACCACACCCTCGACCTTATGCTGGCATATGGTATTGAAATTGAGGATTTAATAATATTTCCGCAGAATCTGGTATTATCAGATCATTTTTTAATTACTTTTGAATTCTTGTTACCTGACCATACTAAACCAGATAGCAGCTTCTACACTAGATGCCTATCTGACAGTGCTATAGCTAAATTTAAGGAAAATATTCCTACAGCATTCCAGTCTATGTCGTGCTTTAACATAACAGAGGACCTCTATGTTAACCTCAGTCCCTCTCAAATTGATACATTTGTAGACGGTGCTACAACTTGCCTACGGACGACCTTAGACTCTGTCGCTCCTCTCAAAAAGAAGACGATAAAGCAAAAGGAAATTAGCTCCTTGGTATAACTCCCAAACTCGCAAATTAAAACAAATCTCACGAAACATCGAAAGTAAGTGGCGCTCCACCAAAGTGGAGGAATCCTGCTTGGAATGGCAAGACAGTCTGAAAACCTATAGGAAGGCCCTAAGAAAGGCCAGATCAGACTATTACTCCTCATTAATAGAAGAAAACAAGAACAACCCAAGGTTTCTTTTCAGCACTGTAGCCAGGCTGACAGATAGTCACAGCTCTACTGAGCCATCTATTCCTCTAGCTCTGAGTAGTGATGACTTCATGAGCTTCTTTAATGATAAAATTATAACAATTAGAGATAAAATTCATCATCTTTTGCCCTTAACTTCTAACAGTTCATCTTTAAATGCAGGACCGCTAGAAAGAACGACGACTCCCGACATATACTTGGACTGCTTTTTATCCTATAGACCTTCAACAATTAATGTTAAAGATATCCTCAGCTAAGCCGTCTACCTGTCTCTTAGACCCCATCCCAACGAGGCTACTCAAAGAAGCGTTACCCGTGGTAAACACTTCATTATTAGATATGATCAATATGTCCTTACTAACAGGTTATGTACCGCAGTCATTTAAAATTGCTGTGATAAAACCTCTTCTGAAAAAAAACCCACCCTAGATCCTGAGGTCTTAGCAAACTATAGACCTATATCTAACCTTCCCTTTCTATCCAAGATCCTTGAGAAGGTGGTTGCTAATCAGTTATGTGATTTTCTACATAGCAACAGTTTATTTGATGATTTTAAATCAGGATTTAGAAAGAATCATAGCACAGAGACGGCACTGGTGAAAATTACTAACGACCTTCTAACTGCTGCAGACAAAGGATTTGTCTCCATTCTTGTTCTACTAGATCTTAGTGCTGCATTTGACACTATTGACCATTCAATCCTGTTACAGAGACTGGAACACTTAGTTGGCATTAAAGGAATCGCACTAAGCTGGTTTAAGTCCTATTTCTCTGAACGATCCCAATTTGTTAATGTTAATGATAAACCCTCCAAGCACGCTAAAAGTTAGCCATGGCGTTCCTCAAGGCTCAGTGCTTGGACCAATTCTATTTTCCTTATATATGCTTCCTCTAGGTAATATTATTAGGAAACACTCAATTAACTATCACTGTTACGCAGACGATACCCAATTATATCTGTCAATTAAGCCAGATGAAAGTGGTCAGTTAGCAAGACTTCAAACGTGTATTGAGGATATAAAATCCTGGATGACCCACAATTTCCTGATGTTAAACTCAGACAAAACTGAAGTTATTGTGATAGGACCAACGCACCGCCGAACTTCGTTTTCGAAAGATATAGTTACTCTGGATGGTATTACCCTGGCCTCCAGCACTGCTGTCAGAAATCTAGGACTTATTTTTGATCAGGATATATCCTTCAACGCCCACTTAAAACAAACCTCAAGAATAGCCTTTTTCCATCTTCGTAACATTGCCAAAATTAGAAATATCCTGTCTCAAAACGATGCTGAAAAACTAATCCATGCATTCGTTACTTCTAGACTAGATTACTGCAATTCCTTATTACCAGGTTGCCCAAATAAGTCCATTAAGACTCTCCAACTGATCCAGAATGCTGCAGCACGTGTTCTGACGAGAACTAAGAGAAGAGATCATATTTCTCCTGTATTAGCTTCTCTGCATTGGCTTCCAGTTAAATATAGGATCGAATTTAAAATCCTCCTCCTGACTTACAAAGCTCTAAATGGTCAAGCACCATCATACTTAGAAGAGCTCATAGTACCTTATTGTCCCACTAGAGCACTGCGCTCCCAGAATGCGGGGCTACTTATGGTTCCTAGAGTCTCTGGAAGTAGACTGGGGGCCAGGGCCTTCAGCTATCAGGCTCCAGTATTGTGGAACCAGCTCCCAGTCGGGGTTCGAGGAGCAGACACCGTCACCATATTTAAGAGTAAACTGAAAACTCTTCTCTTTGATAAAGCTTATAGTTAAGGAGTGAGGAGTTGCAGCGTCCACCTAACCCGGCCCACTGCTTCTCCTCGTAGTCATCAGTTTTATATACTGTATAATTAATAATCTAGCGAGAGTAGAGGGAGGCAGGCCAGTACAGCCCGATCCGGTTGGGGCAACACAGTCTCACTCCCTACTCGTCAAATGTATGACGCATGGTCAAGGACCCTGGCGTCAAGTTTCAACGAAATAGGGGTACCCTTGACGTTATTTTTCGACGAGGGGGGTCCGTCAGATAGACATTCATGTTATTCCCTCACCGTCGGATATCGACGAAAGAAAAAAACACGCCCCCAACCCTTAACTCGAAATCTGTGACAGTTATTGGTATTTTTAGCCCAATAACCGCTGTTTTAATCAACAATATTCACGAGATAGTATCATGGTTTATATGTATTTCTTTTTATGTTATTATTTCGGTATATTTCGCCAGGGAAGCTGGATTGCTTTTTTTTGTTGATTTATATTTTTTAAACTATAATGCTACATCTATCAACATTTATTTAGATGTTATCATTGTATTCATTTCTTTACTTTAATAATATTATTTCGGTCTTATTACCGGTGAAATATTACAGTATATGCTGTAATATAGAACATTACGATATGATCCGAGCAGGAAGCATTCAAAGCCGATAGGCCTATCCCCCAATGCAATGCGGCCATTCATTTCAAAGAATCGGGCAGCGATCAGCTGGTCTTTAACGCCAGGATCGCTTCAATATACATATATACAGTCAGTGATTGTGTCACCAGCAACAACACGTTGCTCAGTTTTGTTCCAGTAAGTTATGAACCATAATAACGTTTAAACGAATCCGCGGAAAACTCCGGAAGTGACGTAGTACGTCCCGCTCGGCGGATACGAAGATAAAAATATATAATATTCGTAATATTGATGTTTTTTCTAACGTTGTATTTGAGGAGTTAAACAATAAAGATAGTTATAATAATAAAATACAGTTTCATGTATTTGTTTCATATATTGTGTGCTCGGCCGGCCGGCGGACGGCCTCAATCTGAAGTGGAATCAAGCCATTTCACGGCAGACAGCAGAAAGAGGAGCCGAACGAGTCCCCCCACCCACCCCGGAAGAACTACAAGTGCTCAAGCTTTGTAACAGCTTCTGTGGCGTTTCTTATGGGAGTTGTAGTTTTAAAGTATATTGGTATATTTCTCATAAGTAGAAGTTGGCAGTGTATAATTTTGGATACACCCTGGGGTTTTTTGGGATGGAGAACACACTGGTGTCATCAGATTTTAAAAATCGAATCGTTAAATAGGTGAATATAGCTTATTACCATATTTGACAGTGCTTACAGTGGATAAACTTTGGTGACCATATCTACATGACAGCTGAGGTCCAGAGCTTTCTATAACAGCTGGTTTTATGTGTGTAGCACCTTCTGTTGCTAAATGACAGGCCTTCATACAAGTACTGGGTTCAAGGTTCAGAGGTCAATATTTCAAAGCAGGAGTAATGTATCCTCTTCAGACTGACATATGTTACTCTCCAGGTTGAGACCTTTCCAACGATGTGTTTGCTATAGTCCTACGACAACGTTTTAATTTTTACACATCATGGAGACCACTTAGCAGGAGATAGCCTACTTTATTGTCCCCAGAGGTATATTTGCCTTGAGTTCAAATGCTTCACAAATAAGACTTGACATATTGTTTTATCATACAGCTGACATACTTAAAATAAAAAACAACATGAACAAAGTGATATAGGCTAGACTGAAGCACATCACACAGCAACAATCTATTGCTCATCTTTCACAAACAGTGACAAGAGCAACACAACCATGCTTATCATGAAGCTATTGCACACCCTCAATCTCAAGCAACATTATTTAAAGTTTTAATTGAGGTAGGTCCAAATTAGGCCTATATCATCATCAACGTTTTTATAGTTTAGAAATGTTAAGTTTACCCATATCTTCTGCCAGAGGATAAGAGCTCATACTTGGCATGGAGAATAAAGATAGAGCAGACCATATTCTGTGTGCTTGCCTGGAGAGACTGGTTTCTATTCCTCTACACAACCTTCATGAGAGTCATAATAAAATTCTCTGTAATGCAGCCTTGTATAACATAAACCATCTGATTCACCGTGGGTGTCTGCTCTAAATGATAACACACACTTTCAACACGGGCCTTCCAGCCAAAGGTGCACGTTGTCCATATGAACACCATTGGGCCTATAGGAGCAGAGCCGATGGATTGGTTCATCATTTATGACCTCTGATATCCTCTGACCCAGCTCTATCTCGAGAGTTACCTCAACTTCAGTTTCAAAGGTGTGTGTGTGTGTGTGTGTGTGTGTGGGGGGGGGCTTTTCTTAGACATGAGTAGGGGGGGGGGGGGCACCAAGGAAAAAGGTTGGGAACCACTGCTCTGACCCATGTCATGACCCTTTTCTCAGCTTGTGAAATGGTTGAATGAGATGTGTGAGTTTTGTCTTTGTGCAGTAGGGCTGAGGTAGAAGTGTGCCAAAAATGCCATACAAATGTTGTATATGTAGACATACCCAAACAAAGCTATATACATCTTACTCAGTGAACAAAAACCTCGGTAACAATCTGCTTATCCTTTTAATTTCCTGAAAATGCTTCTTAAAACTAGTCCCTTCTTAATTTTGAAAAGGTAGTCTCAGTAAAGGCTACAAAGGTTAGGATGGCTACAAGCTGTAACCACGGTGATTGATATGAGGATCATGTTCTGAATATAATAATGAATATGTTAGGCCTACCATAAATTGATATTTCAAAAAAAAGTAATTTATTTAAAACAACTAATAATGCAGTGTGATTTTAAATCAAACTAAGTCCCACACATAAATATACTTATGTTTTTCCCCTTTAGTCTTTGCTATTAATATTCATCAACTGCAAAATTAGAAAATTGCATTTTTAAATAACTATGTATGGAAAATAAAATAAAAAAAATGCTTCTCTTTGTATATTGTTTTTCACAACAGTACAATTCAAAACAAATGCAAATTAGTCAAACAAGCCATTAGGCTGTATTTCTAAACACTCAACTGTAGGTTTTTATATAGTATATATAAGGCAAATAAAAGTGCTAAATATAAAACACAATTTTTTCATTATTAGTATTTTATTGTGTAAATTCTCACGTACAACTTGAAACATTCTTTCACAGACGAGATGTGGAATTTCCACGTCACTTCCGGGATTCGTTTAAACGTAGACAAATACATGAAACTGTATTTTAATATTATAACAATCTTTATTGTTTAACTCCTCAAATACAACATTAGAAAAAAACATTAATATTACGAATGTTAGGCCTATATATTTTTATCTTCGTATCCGCCGAGCGGGACGTACTACGTCACTTCCGGAGTTTTTCGCGGATTCGTTTAAACGTTATTATGGTTCATAACTTACTGAATAAAACTGAGCAACGTGTTGTTGCTGGTGACACAATCACTGACTGTATATATGTATATTGAAGCGATCCTGGCGTTAAAGACCAGCTGATCGCTGCCCGATTCTTTGAAATGAATGGCCGCATTGCATTGGGGGATAGGCCTATCGGCTTTGAATGCTTCCTGCTCGGATCATATCGTAATGTTCTGTATTACAGCATATACTGTAATATTTCACCGGTAATAAGACCGAAATAATATTATTAAAGTAAAGAAATGAATACCATGATAACATCTAAATAAATGTTGATAGATGTAGCATTATAGTTTAAAAAATATAAATCAACAAAAAAAAAAGCAATCCAGCTTCCCTGGCGAAATATACCGAAATAATAACATAAAAAGAAATACATATAAACCATGATACTATCTCGTGAATATTGTTGATTAAAACAGCGGTTATTGGGCTAAAAATACCAATAACTGTCACAGATTTCGAGTTAAGGGTTGGGGGCGTGTTTTTTTCTTTCGTCGATATCCGACGGTGAGGGAATAACATGAATGTCTATCTGACGGACCCCCCTCGTCGAAAAATAACGTCAAGGGTACCCCTATTTCGTTGAAACTTGACGCCAGGGTCCTTGACCATGCGTCATACATTTGACGAGTAGGGAGTGAGACTGTGTTGGTTGGGGAGAGTTCTAGCCCGACCAGGCACCTCTCTTTAACCTGCCTCTCTTAAGTTATGCTATTACAATTCTAGACTGCCGGGGAGGCTGTTCCTCCCTAAGACATACTGAGCTGCTCTCTCATCTCTACTTGTTACTTTTGTATGCATCCTGTCCCAGAAATGCTTGTTACTAATCTAGCTCTGGGGAGTTTACTCCCCGGAGTCCTTATGTTTCTTCTTTGCAGAGCTATGCTCTGCGATTCTCTGCATTTCCCGGCCGCATCCTGCTGCGTCCTGCTGCATCCGCAGCATCCACCCGTGCTCTGCAGTGCCACGTTACATCCCGCAATGCCCTGCTGTGATGTTCCTATGCACAGAATAGTCAGGATCTGGTATAGGAGACTGCACTACTCAGTATGACACGATGTGCCCCGCTATGACATGAACTTCCACGATAACCTTCGAAGTCACTGTGACTTCTAATGTGACTGTTATCACCACTGTTCATCACGCCCCCAACCGGCCCGTCAGACACCGCCTACCAAGAGTCTGGGTCTGCCGAGGTTTCTTCCAAAAAAGGGATTTTTTTCTTGCCACTGTCGCAATAGCCACTGCTAATGCTTGCTCTTGAAGGAATTACTGTAATTGTTGGGGTTTTGGAATTTATAGAGTATAGTCTAGACCTACTCTATCTGTAAAGTGTCTCGAGATAACTTTTGTTATGATTTGATACTATAAATAAAATTGAATTGAATTGAAGGTGAAGTTGTAAGAAATGTGGAAAGTTGTGATAATTATTTTAATTAATATATCTATAATAGCCATATCGTATGAAAGTTGTAGGTGCTATAACAGTGGCACAGCAGTGGCAAGCGAACAACATTCCTGTCTGTAGTTGCAATTTGACTGTCAGGCGAAAATGCTGCGTCAGTGGCCATGTTTGTAAACACACAGGAGATCGCTTTGTTCTATTTCGTATAGGCTTCGCCCTCTAAGAGCTGTTGCTATTGGGTTTAACCCTCGCGCATGCATAGTTGTGAAGATTTCTTTTGTGCCCTTGTGCCCTGCACGTGTTAAGTAATGCAACAAAATGGGCAGATTTAGAGAATCTGTCCACGATGGTGAGTATGGTGTCATTACCTTCAGACATAGGAAGTCCGGTGACAAAGTCCAAGGCCACGTGAGACCAAGGACGACTCAGGACTGGGAGAGGCTGCAGCAGGCCCGAGGGAGCCCGGTGGGAAGCCTTATTTTGGGCACAGATGGAACAGGCCGCCACGTATTCCCGGACGTCAGCCTCGACGGACAGCCACCAAAAATGCCTCTTCAGTAGCGACAGTGTACGGTTCATACCAGGGTGGCAGGAGAAGCGAGAGGTGTGGATCCAGTTGAGCACTTGAGGCCGCACGGCTGAGGGAACATAGAGAAGGTTGGGGGGGTCCATCGGCTGGTCCAGGTTCCGAGTCTTGTGCCGATCTGACGAGGGACTCGATTTCCCAGTGAACAGCCGCCACCAAACAGGAAGCGGGCAGAACAGGTTCAGGATTGCTGGAGTCGTCTTTGTCTGTAAACTGGCGAGAGAGAGCATCAAGCTTGACATTACGTGTGCCAGGACGATATGTTAAAACAAACTTGAACCTGCTGAAGAACAGGGCCCATCTGGCCTGACGGGAGTTTAGCCTCTTGTATGACTGGATGTAAGCCAGATTCTTGTGGTCTGTCCAGACTATGAAGGGTTGCTCTGCTCCGTCTAGCCAGTGCCTCCACTCCTCCAACGCCAACTTGACAGCAAGCAACTCCTGGTTACCCACATCGTAGTTTTTCTCTGCAGGGGTTAATCTCCTGGAGAAAAAGGCCACAGGATGGAGCTTCTGGTCCGTGGGAGAACGTTGTGACAGGAAAGCCCCCACCCCTGAATCTAGTGTCTGGATGAATAAGAACAGGTGAGGTGGAGAACAGTTCCTTCAGTGTACTCACGGCAGACTCGGCCTCAGGCGTCCACAGGAACGGCACCTTTGGGGAGGTGAGCTTGGTCAGGGGGGCAACCACTCGGCTGAAATCCTTGATGAAGCGGCGGTAGAAATTGGCGAAGCCCAGGAAGCGTTGTAGCTGCTTCCGAGATGTAGGTGTGGGCCACTCCGTAACCGCTCTGATCTTTTCAGGGTCTGGTGACACTTGTCCCCTCTCGATAATAAAACCCAAAAAGGGGACGGACTGCCGGTGGAACTCACATTTTTCTGCTTTAACATAGTTTGTTTTCCATGAGGCGTTGGAGGACCTGACGGACGTGAGAGACGTGTTCTTCCTGTGACTTAGAGAATATCAGAATGTCATCCAAATAGACGAACACAAAACGGTGAAGAAAATCCCTCAACACATCGTTAACCATGGCCTGAAAAACTGCTGGGGCGTTAGTGAGACTGAATGGCATGACTAGGTATACAAAATGTCCGAGAGGGGTATTGAACGCGGTTTTCCATTCGTCTCCCTGCCTGATCCTAACGAGGTGGTAAGCGTTACGCAGGTCGAGTTTGGAAAACACGGTGCAACCCTGAAGGGGTTCAAATGCTGAGTTGATGAGAGGCAGGGGGTACGTATTTCTGACTGTGAGGTTATTTAGTCCTCTGTAGTCAATGCAGGGGCGTAATGTTTTGTCCTTCTTCTCCACGAAAAAGAACCCAGCACCAACAGCGGAAGACGAGGGACGAATGATGCCAGAGGCTAGGGAGTCGCCTATGTAGGTTTCCATAGCTTCTCTCTAAGTACGGGACAGATTAAAAAGCCGACTAGACGGCAAAGGGGCTCCAGGCAGCAGCTCAATAGCGCAATCATATGGCCTATGAGGTGGTAGTGAGAGTGCTTTGGACTTACTGAATACCTCGGCCAGGTCCAGATACTCTTCGGGGACTGAAGAGAGGTCTGGGGGTTTGACAGGGGAAGCAGGGGAACCTACAGAGGGCGGAATAGCCGACCCAAGAGAAGCAGAATGGCAGTGAGTGCTCCAACTGTGTATTTTGTGGTTTTGCCAGTCAATATGGGGGTTGTGAAGGCTAAGCCAAGGGAAACCGAGGATAAGAGGGGAGGCCGAGGAGGAGACTACTTTAAACTGGATGGTTTCTTTATGATTGCCAGACAGCATGAGAGAAACAGGGACAGTTTGGTGGGTAATATTGGCAAACTGATGGCCGTCTATAGCAGTAACTGTTTAGGTGTAGGCAGGGGCTTAACAGGGATCTCGGCCTGTGTGACTAGGTTAATGTCAAGGAAACTGTCCTCAGCTCCAGAGTCAATGAGAGCAGCTAATGGGAGAGACAGATTCCTGAACTGGACTGTAGCTGGGATAACTAGACGGGGAGCTGTGGGCATTGAGTCAGGTGTAGCACTCGCAAGTACGCCCACTTTTACCTGCGAGCTTTGTCTTTTGGGCGAACTGGACAGTTAACGAGGAAATTAGTGTTGTCCCCACAGTACATGCACTCACCAGCCCACATGCGGCGTTCCTTTTCGGCAGGGGACAGACGAGCACAGCCCAGCTGCATGGGCTCGTCTAGTTCCGTGGTGGGAACCGCTGAGGTGTGTGGGCGGTGTCAGAGTGGTGGTGTTGCTCGGGTTGAAGAAAGCGAGGGGGACCCGCCCGCGGTGCGGACCCGACCGCCCCTCTCCTGTCTCCTCTCCCGTAGCCTGTTGTCTATCCGTGTAGCAAGGGAAACGAGAGAATGAAGGTTAGTAGGCTCATCACGAACAGCTAGTTCATCCTTAACCGTGTCACTCAAACCGTTAACAAATGCTCCCTGAAGAGCTTCGTCATTCCACTTGGAATCGGCTGCCAAGGTCCAGAAATCAATGGCGTATTTGGCCACGCTGCCTGTGCCCTGTAGTAGCTTCAACAGTCTCTTTGTGGCGGTACCGGCATGGTCCGGGTGATCAAACACAATTTCCAATTGAGAGGAAAAATCGTCAAACGACAGGCTGGCAATCTGCTGAGTGGAACAAGCCGCTTCTGCCCAAATCAAAGCTTTGCCCCTCAGTAACCCCAGAGCGTAATGTACCTTTGAGGAGTCCGTGGAGAAAGACAGGGGCTTCTGTTGGAACACCAGGCGGCACTGAAGCAGGAAACCACGGCATTTGTTCAGTTCCCCGGTGAAGGGTTCGGGCGAGGTCGTAGGGGGTTCCCGGAGGGCAGGAGCGGAAGGCAAGCCTGGAGCAACTGCAGGAGGAACAGGCAGAGGAGAAGCAGAGGGAGGAAGGGTAGTGAGTGTTACCAGGTCAGCTACCTGAGATGTGAGCTGAGACACTTGATCCAACAACCGCTGGTTGTTATCCAATAGAGACCGGATGAGTTGGTCGTGTTGTCCCAATAACATTCCCTGTGAGTGGAGGGCGCGTTGTACGCCATCACCCGTAGCCTCATGTGGCGTTTCTGCTGAGTCCATGTTTGGCCAGTTCATTCTGTTAAGCTCGGTAGTGACTCAGGCTCAGAGACGGACACACGGACAGAGAGGGTGAATTACGATGTTTATTTTTCAGCGTGTTAGGCAGAGAGAAACAGTTCAGGGTGGAGCAGCTTCAGACCGGGGTAGGAGCTGAGTGGGGGTGGAGAGCCAGTTGCACTGAGAGCTGGATGACGAGGATAAACTGATGAGCAGGTTGCGGCGTGGGAGTGGCAGGCAGGCAGGCAGCAGGTACAGACGGGATCTGATCGAAGGAGAGACAAGTTACAACGTGGCAGAAACAACCATAATGCTGAGAGTGTAAGAACAGAATCTTAGATCGCAGTACGGAGCCAAGTTACCACAGGTGGTGTAGGAACGAACTGGCGCTGGAGAGGTGACCAGCCCGGGTAGATAACTGCTGGTTGATTGATGACAATGAGCTGCAGCTGGAAGTAACAGAGCAGAGAGAGAATGGCCACGCCCCCTGACCTAGATCCTCTGAATGGGCTGTACGGAAGGAGGAGACAGACACAGACATACACAGGGAAAAAGGGAAGAGGAAACAAGCGGGGACAGGGAAAACAGTGCCGGCCAGCGCGGGCCTCTCTTACGTCTGCAGTTACTGTATATTACAGCTGCGAGACCAGAGATCTGTGTCCGCCTGTGTACCAATCAACGGACCGGCTACATTCTGCCCCCAGATCTCCACCCGAGCTGCAAGGCGTGCCTCGGCCCCATTCGCCGGGCTGGCAACCCGCCAACCGCCAGCAGTTCTGCGCCCACTTACCAACGGAGGAACTGAAGCGACAGGCGATGGCAGCTGGGCGGACAGGTAAAGTAAGGATACCACCAACGGCGACACCCAGACATCCCGGAAGGGGATCTCTTTGGCGGGCAAGAGTCCGCTGACTTGGATCCCCCCCAGAGATGGTTCTCTAGCCGGCTCTCCCTCCTCCCCATTGGGAGAACTGGAGCTCGAAACAGAAGAGGATTACGGAGCCCCACCACTGCGGCTGTCTCCGTCCCAGAAGGGGAGCACCGCATCAGCGGAGCACCGCATCAGCGGAGCACCGCATCAGCGGCTTTCTCCTCCGCATCAGGCGGGCTCCCTGCCCACCACTGAGGTTTTTGTTCTTGACCTGTGTGAATGCTGAGTAAGCATTCTCCAAACCCGGGAGACAGACGGCACCAATGTCTCGCTATGCACCGTTCACCAAGGTCCAAGGCGAAACAAAAATGGAGGTCCCAGCAGTCCCGCCACTGCGGCAAAGCTTTGTCTCCATTTTGCTTCCGAAGACCGACAGATGCCCACACCGCCATCTCCCTGGGACCAGGTCTATGCTCGCTTCAGTGACCGCATACACCTGTGTGCCGCCTAGGTGACCGCAGCGCAGAACAACATCGCTCTGCTGTCTCTGCCATGACCGCTAAGCCTTTGGCTGTCCCCGGAGTTATATCGATATCTGGCTGCACATTTCACAGCAGAACAGCTGCCTGCACAGGTCACAACTCCCAGCCAATAGCAGACATGTGCTCTTGGACGGTCCCATTGACCCTGGTGTGTTGTTTGGACCGCACCTTGGACAACCACGAACTATAGAGGGAATGCGGAAACACACCTCCGGGAGAGCGGCGCCTCGGCCACTATAGCGGCACCAAGATGTCAGCTCGAGGAGACTGCACCCCACATGCTGCAGCTGTGTCTCCCCAGCTCCTGTACCGCCCTCTTCCCCCACTGCGGTACCCCCGCCAAACATCAACTGACACGGTCCTAATGCTCTGCAGGCAGCACCCACCTGCTCCAATCCACCTCTGAGCCGACTCGCACACAGCGGCGTCAGTGGCAGTGACAGTGACGGGGCGCCGGGAACACATGTCTCACTCCAGCTAAGAGTTGGAAACATAACGGCGCCACACAGTTTCTCCTAAAGAGCAGTTTCCTCTCAGTCAGTCCACTTTTGTCCCTTCTGAGCATCTTGCGGCCACTGAGACACATGTTCCCCTCACACACACAAACAGGCTCGCCTCCACGCTCACATGCAGTTGGCGCAGGCGAAGCTCAGCCACACTGTGTCAGAATTAACAGGAGCAAACACCCATTCAAAGTGCGTGTTGATAGCCTACTCAATTATTCTCCATCTCCCAGCCAATTACACAGATTGGTGAGAGTCCTGAATCCCCCCCCCTCAGAGCTCGTTTGCTGACCCCGCCTAACCTGACTCCGCCAGATGGATTGCTTCGCATTTGCTCGGCATATCCATCTGGGAACTTTCCATTGGAGAACTTTTGGGAAGGGGTGGAAATACTGGTTAGCTGATTGGATGAACCATCTGTCTATCACCTATGTTGGTGATAGACAGGCCAAATCAACCAATCAGATCCACGAAGTGTATGAAAATACAACCACAACCTGCTGCTGCAGGCAAAGCATAGCTCGTTAGCTCAGCAAGGATATTTGCCGTTTGTGTAACGAGAATTTAGGAATAAAAGTCCAAGAGAAAAAAAAGCATTAGCGAGCGGCTAACAGAATTAGGGCTACCGCTGGCTGAAAATACTGGTTAGCGGATTGGATAAACCATCTGTCTATCACCACCAACCCACCTCAAAAGTAACGCCGATTGGCCCGGTCGTTTGGCGAACGGCTCCAAATTTTCTCTATCTCAAGATGCCAGACTGATCTGCGAGTGGAAAACTGGAGCTCGCGAGATCAGGACGGTCTCACGAGGCTAGACCCCGCCGTGCCTCCCCAGCATATTGGGCAGCGGCTGCATTTTCGACTCTGCCTACCACGGCTTGTGAGAAACGAACAAATTGTTTCACACAGCGGCTGGGAGGGTACAATAGGCCTACTGACTGCTATGTAAAGAGACAACACACAGACATGCGCTCTCAAAACACTGTGCTGTGTGGAAAAGCATGTTACCCATGATAACCACATGGATGTTGAAGCTAATCACAAACGGCTATACGCTTCAGTTCGCCAGTTCGCCAGCCCTGCCCCGGTTCTTACCGGCGTGGTAAAAACTATCATGCTATCTCAAGTTCAGATAACGGCTTTGACGTCAGAGCTGGCGGAGCTGCTGGAAAGAGATGCAATAGCCCAATCTCCTGCGCCCCTCCAGAGGAGGAGAACGGCGGGTTTTACTCTCGTTATTTCCTCAAACATGAGCAAACGGGAGGGATGAGACTGATGGACCTGTCTTTGTTCAACCGGTGCATCCTGGAGCAACCGTTCCACATGCTGACTGCCGTACATGCGTCTCAGTATGGAAAGCCAAAAGGGTCATAATTTGTCACAATTCTCACAGCGTTTTTTCCATATCGCAGTGTGTGCGCCCGGCGATTGATTCACCTCCATCGACCTGAGGGCACGTTCACATTCCGGTCATCCCCAAACACAGAAAATTCCTGTGCTTCTCCTTCCTGGGAGTTCAATAGAAAGAAAGTTCCCATGTCTTGCTTCTCAACATCACAACAAAACAAAAAGAGCTGCGGCAGTAGGGGAGAGCAGCAGTCAGTTGAAAAAACTCCAACACAGAGAGAGGATACGAGAGGACGGGGAAGCCACACAAACCAATATTTAGAGGCGCAGCTCATGTATGTGATGACGGCAGGATATATATAGATCTTTAGTGCGCTTTCATAACTGCAGTGTGAAACCAAAACTTATCGGACCAAATGTATACAGTGTAAACAAAAACATGATACTTGGTTCAGACTTCCAGATGTGAAAGCCCCCTTAGAGTACCGACACCTTTTTTGGTCTAATTATAATTATTAAACATTATTAGAAATTATGTACACATTTTTTTAATTTGATTTGCACATTAGGAGCCGAATCCTTTGGTTATCATAACATTAGTACTGCATAGTCTAAATAAAACATTTTACACAAAATGTTAAATGCAGACATGTATAGCAAGGCTCAAAATATCACCACACCTTAATGTTAGCATAATGAGGGTCCCTAAATGTTAACCAAAGGATTGAGAATGTTGTAAGTGTACAGATTATTTGTTTATTCACAGTTTATTGAAAAGATAGATTATAAAGACAGTCGCGTTCATGTTTACATGCGGGCGCCATCTTGGAAATCAGTCATGGCCAGTGTTGGTCATCTTACTTTAAAAAAGTAATTAGTTACAGTTACAAATTACTTCTCCCAAAAAGTAATTGAGTTGGTAACTCAGTTACCACATTGTAAAAGTAATTAGTTACTCAGCAAAGTAACTGTGACGTTATCTTTAATGTCAAAGCTTCATAAGATTCGAGTTGTTTGAGGCAGACGTGGACAAAGTCTTTTTTCCTGGGCTTAGTTACATAAACATTCTTGCCTTTAATTTCAATGTGCCGGTACTTCCAATTCGAGAACGCTACCTTTGAATTTCCCTGGCTAGTCACCATTGTCGCTTTCTTGAGTTTAGTGGTAGTCAGAGCATGCAGTGAGACAGCGTGAGCAGGGCATCGCTCTCTCCAGGCAGCTGATGTGTTGCAAAAGCCACCTCGCGTTTCATTCAACCAAATTGTAGTAACACGCCACTTTACATTCTCAGTAATTAATTAGATTAGCCTACTCCGTTACTGAAAAAATAACGCCGTTAGTAACGCCGTTATACTTAAACGCCGTTACTCCCAACACTAGTCATGACTAGCCGAATGCTGTGCAACGTGGAATCTCCCATGGTCCGATTTTGCCGGAAGAAAGCACTGAGCACTTAAGAGAAGCACTCAACGCAACAGACTAGCTAGTGCTTCCACAGGATATACACTAAAGAGATGGCAGATTATTCAACCGAATTTCAAAACATCAACAACGAACCCTTTCAGTTTGATGGACGTCCTTATCTTTTCGAGCCGGAATATAGGCCTACTGACGAAGTGCTACGGGAGTTCCGTGAAAGGGCTATGAGAGAGAGAGAGCGCTACTGGTAGTCAATGCAGCAACACATGCCTCGTACTTCGGGAAACTGGTGGTGTACCTGCAGACGTGAAGCTATGGCCACCAGAGATGGGAGTAAGTCACACATGGGCAAGTCACAAGCAAGTCTCAAGTCTTAACCTTCAAGTCTCAAGCAAGTCCAAGTCATTTTTTGTGACAATCAAGCAAGTCAAGTCAAGTCATAGCTTTGGTAAAGCAAGTCCCAAGTCAAGTCATACCAAAGTTTCCATTTTTAAACAAGCTAAAGACAGTGGTTATGAACTGCTGGAGTTTTATTTGCATTTTTTATTCAATATTCAAAAAACATTGCGTCCACATACATCTGAAGAGTTTAAATTAACACAGATAAAAAAGCACAGCCTAAAGCTGAGATTAGGCCAATAATAAATCAACATTGTTCAATATGCCTCAAACATGACATCAAATCATGAAATTCCTTCAACAGTTCAAGTATAATGGTTCCTAAGTCAAATAATATTCTTCAATCATGCCTCACTTTTATGAGACAGAAACACATCCTTTAACCTTTCCTTCTCTTAAAGAACAAAACATATTCTTTAAGAGTAGCTGAATCCTACCACCTTGGTATTAATATTGGTGAGTGAATGTGCGTGTGTGTGTGAGAGTGCTGAGTGCAGTGTGTTGTATGTGTGCCTAGCTTTATTCACATACTTAGGTCTGCATGTGTGTGTGTGTTTATGAGAGAGAGAGAGAAGTTTGTGTTGTGTGTGTATGTGTGCCTAGTTTTATTCGCTCTTACCGCCACCTTGAACAAAGAGGGGAGGGTGTGCTTATTCCTGGCCAAAAACTGTTCTCTCCATCACAAATGTCCAAATAGTGGTTCAGTTGAATATGGGGACTGGAACCCGAATGTCTCTCGATTTGAAGTCTCTAATGAAATTCGGCGTCGGAAATTTTTGTACTGCAGACCTTGCAAACTGCCGTTCGTTTTTTTCTTTGCCTGGTCAGATGTGTAATCCTTATAGCCAAACTTTATTTTCTGTGCAGAGGGACATAGGTGCCTAGCCTATAGGCTATCTTTCAACTCAGGACAGAGCCACTTCTCACAAATACAGATAGGATTGGAGATGAAAAGTTTAACTGGCACGTAACCGCGATCAGCGGTAAAAATGAACTGGCAGTCTGGCACACGTGGGTGGTCAGTATTTTCCGTATCGGCGCCCATGAGAGGGATCCATGACGTTAAGTTACTAGCCATAGCCAGTGTTGTTTACTGACGGTCTGCCGCCGCGCGCCGCTTCATCATGTCAACGGTTCCTGCGCATGCAACAGCACTAAAATCGTAAAGTTAACTCCTCCTCAATATCAGAGGCGGAAAAAAATATATTTATTAAACAGAAAATCAAGTAATTTCAAGTCAAGTCAAGTCGAGTCTTTTATGAATGTTAAGCAAGTCTCAATTCCTAAAATTTGCGACTCAAGTCTAACTCGAGTCAAGTCATGTGACTTGAGTCCCCCATGTCTGATGGCCACTGAACAGGAGTGTCTGTGCGCCTGCATGTAAACATGAACGCGACTGTCTTTATAATCTATCTTTTCAATAAACTATCTGAACAACATTCTCAATGCTTCGGTTAACATTTAGGGACCCTCATTATGCTAACGTTAAGGTGTGGTGATATTTTGAGTCTTTTTAGTGGTATTAAATAGTGATTTAATTTGAGTGTCCCTGTGCCCCATATACTAGCGTTGTAAGCTAATCAGCAGTCTGCGCTAGCATGTTCCAAGCTACAAACACATTCAATTAATTATTAATTAATTGAATAATTAATTACCCATCTGTTAACCCCTAAGTTTGTTTTGTGCCGGAATTGTCCTTTAAACTGTATTGACTCAGTTATATATTTAATGCCTCATTTATTCATTTCAAGGATGTATTTCATAGGCATATTTATTTATTTGTGTATTATGTATTTATTTCATATTGTATAAAATTGCATTCCATAAGGTCCTGGTGTTGGTAAGCACTCTGTAACCTCTCTCTCACACACACACACACACACACACACACACACACACACACACACACACACACACACACACACACACACACACACACACACGGCTGTCAGTGTCCACTTTAAGGACAAAAATAGTTTCTCTCGTCCACACGTGGGCGCGCATGTGAGATGGTCATGTGCGTTGAACACAACAACAACAAAGCCATTCAGCCAATCAGATTTCTCCACTAGATTCCCAGCCCTGCCTTTCGCCGCTTGTCTGTTCAGGCAGGCTCGCGCTCCGCTGCTGCAGTCTGTGTTTTGAGGGGTAAGCGCGTGAGGTCCAACCTTGGGAAGATGCCAGAGGTTCCGTCCGGAGCTTCAGAGATGTCCCGGAAAAGAGGCGCTGAGCCCGGATCGCTACCCGAGCACGTCCTGGAGAGGAAAAAGGCCTGCTGGGGCATTCTGACTAGTCAAGGTCGGTACACTGCTGTGCTGTGGTTAAAAGCACACGTTGTTTGCCGCTGGGCAAAGGTAGAGATTTGCTACCAGAGGATGGTCAAACCTTGAAAATATAGTACAGTCGTGTAAATTAACACAAAAGCATTGAGGAATAAAAGTAACAGCATAAATAATGTAACATCTTATACAAGTAGCTAAATGTGTATGACATTTGATACTGGGGCTTCACACTCATTTTGCCCCCCATATTTACAACTCTTGACAGCCTGATTTCATTTTTGGCTTTCAGGTTTACATACCAAAAAAGCATTTATAAACCACGTATACTATATCCTGTCTGTCACTGTATAACAGCATATACAGTGCTTTTTTTGTGTTTTTGTTGTTCATTTCTGAATTGAAATTTTAAAAAATTGGTTACAAAGAGGAGTCAGGAAATAAATAAGTGAGCCCTTAATCAGTGCTATCTTTAAGAGTCCAGCCACTTTCTGCAGCTAATGTTTAGGAGTGCTTCGCATGATGAAAGAGGGACTTTGAATTGCCTGCAGTATCGTTATTGTAGTTCTTTCCTGTAGTAGCCTACAACATTGAAGGAAATGTGATCTGCCAAAAAACACCGGACAATGTAAATGTAGATTGAAAGCAACTTTTAGATTATTATCTATACTGGGAACTTTTGCACATGTCCTGTTAATATATTTTTGCACATTTTGTACAAAACTGTACAGGTAATTAAAAATAGTTATATTTTACATATCTGGTTAAAGTACTTGTTGTAGTATTTTAATATTAAATATTTTTTAATATACTTTGTTTGGTAATTTTTCTATTCTATATTTATGTTTTTGACTGTTGTAGTAATTGGCTTTATTTTTTATTTTCTCTTAATATGGTTATTGCATGCAACACTAAGGCAAATTCCTTCTATGTGGAAACATACAAAATCTAAATTTTGGCATTTCAAGATTTGTGTGCAAGCCAGGGACAGAGTGAGAGAGTATAAGAGAGCGAAATGATATTACTCCTTATTGTGATTGAATGCTTCCTGCCACAACATTGATTTTAGCCATTAAATAAAAAGGTCTATTTTGGCTTAATACTATTACTATTACAGTTATGATAATATATTAATATAACAACATGCAGAGTTTAAATTTGATTAAAATCAAAATGGGATCAATTCAGTATGTAGCTTCACATCCATCATATGACTTTTGGGCAATGTCAAACCAATTTCATTGTTAATTAGGGCTCTTTCACACTGACTGCGTGGCATGAGCGTGTCAGCTGCGTGGCGTGTCCATTTTTATTTCGGCTCCCAACAGGTTAGAGCTTTCACACTGCCTGCGTGACACGCATGTCTCAGGCGCTGTATGAGCCACGCCGAAAACGCGTGCATGCTAGAAATAGGACCGACGCCTATTTTTAACGCGACACGCAAGCCTGTTGGAAGCGTTTCCAGGCGAAATAGAGTATGGAAAGATGTTTATATGTAATGTTGACACAAATACATAGCCTATTAATAAATTACATTGATGTTTGAAAGTCTCTAGGTTTTGACATAAAAATGCAGATATAAATGTAATTTAAAAAAATAATAATACATAATTATCGATTTTCAAATATTGCACCTGTCAATACAGAACGAAATATTCTGTAGCCTATTTTGCCGTCAATAGTGCCGACGTTGTGTTTGATGTAATCAAATCAGTATATATATTTATGTTTAAAATGAAGTATACTACTGCTTGAGTGCAGTAAATCAATGGGAAACATACATGTGTACAGACAAGGCTAGCAGCAGCAGCACCGCGTCAGACACGTTTCTGTTGTGCAAAGACAGAAAACGCCACACAGCCGCCACGCAACGGACACGCAACAGAAATACCACGCTCACGCCACGCAGCCATTGTGAAGCCGGCCTTAGTAGGATATGGTATACGGCAGATGCCGTGGAACAGGCAGGTGCAGTGGAACGAGCGGCAGGTGCCATGGAAGCAGTGGCATGTTGGTGGCAACAGCGGCAGCTGTCAAAAACTGTAGGCTGAGGGGGAGGTGGGGGCATGGGCTGTGCTGCCGCTGCTGGGGCAAACACTGTTTAGTTGTGGGTATCATAGCAACGTTTGTATCCGGTTTCCCTTTTTGAATGACAGATAGAATACCGCTGCCTGCTAGCACGGAGAGTTATTTCCTCTCACGCAGGTGTAGAACATACGTGTTACTTGGCGGTCAGTTGTAGTCTTGGCTGTGTTCAAGTGCATTCAAGTGCGGTAACGTGAAGTGACCCCACAGTCGACCTGCGTCGCCACTAGTTCTTGGCCGTCTGCTTTGTGTGTCCTCCACTGGCATGCACCTGGTCCTCCTCCTTCTGGTACTGGTTTCTAAGGCTGCTCTCTGTCCTTGATAAACACAATCGTCTTGGCTGTAGCATGGGCATATCTGCTGTTGCTGATACACTTGCTGATTGCCTCAGCAATGGAAGTGATGACCTGGTCATAGCTCCAGACTCTAGTCTGTGTCTGTGTTCTTCAGGCTGCAGTTGAAGACCTTCACAGGACTCTTCACTGTTTTTTCCGTGATGGACGGAATCTGGTCTTGTCCAACCCTAAAGTGGAACTTGTCAGTGACCCTCCCTCTCTACAGAATCAAGGACTGTGACTTTGCAGGTTTGAAACTCATGCACACCCACAACATGAGCTTCTTTAAACCCTCCAGGATCCTCTTGGCTCCTGGCACTGCTGGTGTTGTCAGAGTGAATCATCCATTAAGGCTCGGATACTGTAGGTGGTCCAGACTCCAGACTTACTGAGGGGGACCCGGCATGATGACTTAACAGCATATTCATTGGCAGCACGAAGAGGGTCACCAATCAGTTAGCAGACCAGAGGAGAAAATCAAGCCTAACTTGTTGTAATAGTCCAGAATGAGGTCTTTCACCTCCTGGGGTATCATGTGGTGTCTCTCCAGTGCAGTTTGTTGAATATTGAGCCATAGGCATTGGTAAGATGTAGCCACAGTACAGCCAGGTCCCCAGCCCCCTCTTGCCTCCCTGATGAGCTGGTTCACTACACTAGTGTGTTCAAAGCACCCAGGGACGCCCAGTATGCCTCTCATCTGTCCGACGTGTTGATGTAGTTGTTGCTCAGCAGGAAATTGGAACGTCTCTTGGACACAACACTAGAGAAGATCCTGCTCTCCATGCTGAGCAAAGAGATGATCCAAAATGTCAGTGTTCTCCCAGTGTACCTCCATTACTGGGCGATCTTACCTCTCTTTCAGATCACCTTCAGGGCCCTCCAAAGCCAATGGAGTAGCTTTGGGATGTTCTTATAGACCATGTAGGGCCTGGTGCTGAGCTAGATCTCGCTGTGTTCTCTCAGCAATACATGGACCCAGTGGTTGGTCTCTCCTGGTGTCGCTGTAGGTGAACTTAAGGTAGTTGTTGATGGTCCTCTGGCACAATCATTACACATGTATATTATATTCATGTATAACTTGGCTCAAGAGCTACTGTAGGACAACATATTATGTGAAGTCAAAGGTGGCAAGTAAGAATGAAGAACAGTGGTGTAAACTATATGCACAGGCCAACATATTGCTTTGCAAGTAGAGTATGTGTTTTGTCAATGTAAAATGTTTGCTCTCTGAACAGCTACTCATCAAGCTCTGAAAACACTGTTGAAATAATAATTTTTTTGAATGATTTGTAAGTTGAACTGTTGTGTTTTTTACCTTGTATGTAGGGCTGCAATTATTTTGGTCAATATTGAAAGCACGATTATTTAATATGATTACTCATTGACTTTTGGAAAGATGCATTTACGAACTTAAAAAACAGTGAAACAATTAAACAAATCAACAATGAAAACACATGAACTGTAAAGTTTCCCTAAATACCTTTACCATTGAACTTTTGGAATTCCCCTTTAAAAAATAATATTAAAAAAATATTTAAATGTTGGCTGAGGGAGTTTAGCCTTTTGGAGGGGCGAAAGTGTGTGTGTCATTTAGAACACAAGACAAAATAATTGTTTTTCTCAATTACACTGTTTTGGTGATCGTTAGGAGCTAAAATCGCCATAAAAATTTGATTAATTGCACAGCCTTACTTATATGTCTTATCTTCTTTTTGCTATGGACCCTCTTGTGAGTCTGGAATAAAGTTTGCATTAAATAAAAATTAAATAGACAGCCAGTTGGGAGGAAATGTTGGTTTTGATAGGTGGTCAGTAATGTCATCATCTAAACAGTCCCCATAACTTGAATTGGTGCAGTACATACATATCAGGCCAATATAATTTGTTTATACATAAACAAAAACCCTATCCCAACATATATGCCAATATCAACATATATTCTGCAGTTACCTAATATTGGCTGATATATCATCCCAGCAAATGAATCTGTTCCAGACTTGACTCATAAAATCTAAGCTAATGAGATGTCTGGATTTGTGAAGTAAAAACAAAGAAAATTGAGGAACATGAAAGGAGACAAAGGTATGAAGGGGAAATGATGGACAAATGATGGACAGTGTTGCAGTGACAGAGAGGATGGCATTCAGACAGGTAGTTTATATGTCAGGTAAAGAGGGAGCTCATCTCATCATGTGTTACATTTTCTCATGATCTTCCCAAAATGGCAGCTGGCATGTACAGAGGTCAGGGACAGAAATCACCTCAAAGACCTTCTAAATAGCCGCTTTAACGGTATACTCTCAGCAGATTAGATGATAATAGCAAGGCTTTAAAACATGTTTTTCTTGGTACCTATTAGGCTAATAGCAGATTCACACAACATGGCTCCGTCTGCAGCCAGTCAGTTATCCAGCTACTTATTCAGTTCGCTAGTAAGTTAGCTAGTAGTTATTATTAGTATTTGCAGTGTGTTGTCAGTGTGGCCAGTAGGGTGATCTTCCAGTCTGACAGACCCTACACAAGGACAAGCTGACGGTGTGGAGGTGCTTTCACTTCCATTTCATTCATAAAATGTCTTATATCTACCAGTGGCTGGATGTGCCATGGGGAGACGGAGATATGGGTATGCAGTAGATAAGACTGTGTGTGTTTATGTGGTATATACTGTGGTGCAGTTATTGATGCCACAGCTGTTGAAAGAAAGCTCACTAGCACTAAATATAACCACAGGGAGAAATGCTAAAGTCATGCTGAAGTGCTACAGATTCTGTTTTGAGCTGATATTTTCCTTTATACAACTCTTAGCTCTGAGCACGTAATTTGATTGGGTAAGAGCATTCCGTGAGTGCTAATATAGAGTATAACATCACTGGGACTTTTCAACTATATATGTGTAGCTTCTCTTTACAAGTGTTCACTGTTAATTACATTAACATTACTGCGCCTATCTATCTTAGATTTTAACAAACTTAGCTCCGCAAAGATAAACATATTTCACCACCCAAGACAATTGTGATTGGTCTGAAGAAATCCAAACAAGCCAGAGATTTTTTTTCCCTATCCCGGAATGTTTAGGCGGTATAGCCAGACCATGCTCCAACACTGACATAGCGAGACTAGTATCCTTCTGACAATCCATAACTGCTATTTAAAGCCTCAGCAATAGTTGGAAAAGGTAATTTTGTAGGGAAAGTAGTATCCCTTGCATACTTTGCTGTCTATCACAATGTCATTTTAGATACTACAAACGGGAGTCACCAAATAATTTTTCAAATCTTACAAATAGTGCTTTAAAAAAGAATATAATACAACTGAAGTTCAGTGGCATAATGGGACATGGACAATGGAGAATGCGTATTATGTAGCTAACTGAGTGTGTCAGTTAAGTGGTATATTTTGCTACATAACAAAACTGTTTGTCTGTTTCCTTGTTTGTGTGTGTCCAGGGTCCTGGGCAGATCGCTCCCCTCTCCATGAAGCAGCTTCTCAGGGTCGACTGCTTGCCCTACGCACTCTGCTGGCCCAGGCAATGTCCTTACACACACACACACACACACACACACACACACACACACACACACTTGGAAACTGAATTAGGGCCTTAGTCCATATAGCATTTTTTTATGGCAGAAAAGCGCTGGCTGGCAGTTGGGAGCACTTCATCCCAGCGCTTCATTAAAAAGCGCTGGCTGCATTTAGGTTTTGTTTCTATAAGGACATTAACTATAGCTAGGTAGCTAACTTAATGCTACATTAACACAGATATCAACAAGATTACGTGTATGGTGATAAAAAGCACAACACTCACTAGCCACATCCAAAACCAAGCTGATCACAAGAAGCATGAAACAGCTTTTAGGCAGCAATCACACCAAGACACATTACTACAGACGTGGCTGCTTCAAAAACGCCTTGGCAAAGCGCGTCAGGCAAAACAGTGAGGTGCGCCGGTACAGCAAAGCTATCAAATGTGATTAACAAAGAAGAAAAACCCATACACACTAATCTCCTGTTGTCTCCCCAATGTCCCCCTTTACTCTCAAAGACAGTAGCCTACATGAAGCTGTCACAACATTCAATTAATTTCAATTTTATTTATAGTGTCAAATTATAACAGAAGTTATGGCAGGACACTTTACAGATAAAAGTAGGTATAGACCACACAAACATTTACAGAGACCCAACAATTCCCCCAAGAGCAAGCATTTGGTGCGACGGCGGCGAGGAAAAACTTCCTTTTACACGGTTTCTGCAGGTTTCACTTTAAGTCAAATTTAAGCTTTTTTAAGACATTTTTAAGACCATTATGAATCAAAGTTAAGTCCTATCTGTTAACATGTTATTTCCTACAATGTTCACTGGCAGAAGGTACTTTCTGGTGTGTGCAGGTTAGCACGTGTGGTGTGAGTATCAGTTGGTGTGTTGGTGGATGGTGGACACATGAGTCCTAGCTAGGGATGTAACGGTATGAAAATTTAACCTCACGGTGATAGTGACCAAAATGATCACGTTTTCGGTATTATCGCGGTATTTTTAAAAATGTGGTCAATATGTTCAGAAAGCACTGATAGGCCTAGGATAGGATAGACACAAGCTGAAATAGTTTCAAAAAGTGTAACAGTGTTTATTATATTACAAAAATATAGGCAAAAGAAAAATATGTAAACAAATCAAAGAAACACCACTAATTATATACTTGTTTTCTTCATAATCAAAATTAAAATGTAGAACTGTACACATGAACACTTTAAGGTAAAATTTAATTATCACGGTTTTCTGTATTAAAACGGTAATTGTTATTGTCAACATTTTTATCACGGTTTACCGTTACACCGGTAATTATTACATCCCTAGTCCCAGCTAGCTGTGTACCGAATAAAAGTTTGAACTGAATAAACGTTGTGTTTATTACAAGTAACACTATCAGGACATTAAAAAATAAAAACAAAAAAAAACAGATGTCAGACTCCGGAAAACATTGTCTGAAACAATTCCCAAATTTCCTCATTTGCATTATAGGACTGGTGTCTAGTCTAGCTTTGTCAGACCCTCCTCCAAAGCGTGCTGAAGGAGGGTCTGGCTACTCCACATAGCATTTGGGCATATGAGGTTTTTTTTTTTTTTTTTAAGATTATTTTTTTTTTGCATTTCCGCCTTTTAATGGACAGGGCAGGTGAGAAAGGGGAGAGAAGGGGAAGACGTGCAGGAAATCGTCACAGGTCAGAGTCAAATCTTTCCCCAAAACATAGTTTAGTTCTGCTCGTATAACATGAGGCCTCAATATTTCACAATTCTTTTCAATTCTTTTAACTTTTTCAACAATTTACAGATCAACAACACTGCCCGACAGTTTCAATCAATACTCGGCCACATAACTGGTTCATTGACAACGTCATCTGTCATGTAAAACAAGACTCAAGTTATTTCCTTACTTTAGTGTGATGATTCATGTTATAAAAATGTTTAACATATAAATAAATCGCATTAACAAGCCCTAAAGCATTATTGGCCATAACAAGAGAAAACCATGAGGGAACAACAACTTGACAACAGTAACAAGTTGTTATAGAAATAAAACTGCGCCTGCAGCCATGTAGCGGGTTATGAATTGATTATTTTAATCCATATATCTCATATAACGACATAATACAATACAGGCAGAGTAGCCACATACCTTACTGTTATCCTCTGGCGGTCCTACACTATTGAACTCCCTAAAGCAGAAGAAGTGACCGGATACTTTAGCACTCGTTGAGTTGCGGGCTCATCCACGGAAGACCGATCCACAGGGCTATATCCATAGGGGCTATATCATCCACTCGCGAGGCAGAGGCAAAGACACTATAGCACCGGCGCTGGTCGCGCTAGCCGCGCTAACCGCGCTAGCATCCTGCGGTGGACGAGACAAAGATGTGCTCGGCGTTGTGGATCTCAGCTCTCCTTCATCTCTTGGTTGCAGTGAGGACTCTGAGACCGCTCGTGCACGTTTAAGGTACCTAAACAACGACTGTTGAAACCACCTTGTCCTTTACTGGAAATGATTTTCACACTCTCAGATCACTGGGAGCTAGCCTAGCATACCGACAAGCTACATCCGATCCGAACCTCACTGTCTGCTGAACTTGCACAAAAACATAAAATTAGACATGACCAGTTTTTTTAAATTGATTTTGACAACTAAACATTTAGACAATTTTAGCACAAATTATGAGATTATTTGCCGATTTTTAATAATTCTTCACCAAATTATAATATATGAATTAATTAATGTTTTTTGAGGAAATGTTTAGGGTGGGCCTGTTAAAAAGTGGGTGGGCCTAGGCCCGTCAGGCCCACCCATAACGCCGTGCCTGGTATAAACATAAGTATAAACATCAGGCCGCTTACGTAGGCTACGGTGAAAGCACAACCATAAAACAAGACTAGTGCAGCTAGTGCAGCTTCACGGTTGAACAGCAAAAAAAATGTCCCACGTACTGTCCCAGTCAAGCTGGCACATATGTTTCAGTGTCTTTATTATTTATCTTATTACATTGAAAAGGTATTAAGAGATATTTTGTTGACGCTGGATTTTTTAACACAGAAGAGGTCATATTTAGAACATTATTTCATATTATTTATTTATTTTAAAAGAGAGCTATTATTTTGTTACAGGTTGTTACATATTTTATTTTATTTTATTACAGAAGTTATTTTTGCACCATTGAGGCATAATAAAGCATGTTCATTAACCTCTGAGAAGCCTGTCTGGACTTGTCTCAAGGCCGGGCTGAGTGTCCTCTTTTTTGGAAATCAAAATACACACAAACAAATACACAAATACTGTACATACACCCAACATTCCCAGTTTAATTGCTTTCTTACATAAGAAGCAGTAGGTGTCAAATACGTTGTTAGCAACTGGCTTTAACAAAGCCCTAAATTCAGTTTTTTCAAGCCAAACTTGCACTTCCCCATAGCTGAAGAATAAAATCTGTTTTAGGTCTGTGGTACAATCCGAAAGAGACTCGCACCAATAACGTGAGCATTAGAGGTAGAGTTACATGGACATTAAGAAATTAAGACCTGTGTAAAATTATTACCTAGAACACAATACGTCAGTGAATTTAAGACGTTTTCAGGCCACTTTTGGGGGGGACTATATGGCCTTTATTTGATGCTGGAGGGCAGACTGCAGTGTAACATCCTCTCTGCTGAGAAGGTGATTGGCTAAAATCTTCTGTCCTTCCAGGACCTGTACATCTTCAAGACCCTGAAGCGGGCCTGAAAGATTGTGGCTGATCCCCCACTCCCCAAAACAAACAAACGTTTTGAACCCCTCCCCTCTGGCAGAAGGTTGCAGTTCATCAGGACATCACAAACACAGTTTCTTCCCATCTGCAGTCGGCCTCATTAACAAGGCCTGAGACCCCCACTGATACAGACTCTTAACCCCCACCTCACCCTCAGTCACTACACTTTACGTTATTGTACATTCTGGACTATATACCTGTCCATTGCACAACTGATCGTTTGCACATCCCTCAACATTTTTGCACATCCTGCACTAAACCATACAGCCTTCTCTTATTGTTAAACCATTATATTGCACATATTTGTGTTTGTATGTATTGTCTATTACCTTATGTTATGTATGCACTACCTACCAAGGCAAATTCCTTGTAAGTGTTACTTACTTAGCAATAATACTTAGCAATAATTCCTTTTTTGTGATTCTGCTTTGCCAGCAATTACTAGAAGGTGTACTGAATGCATCAAATTATCTTGCCAAATTGAATTGACAAATAAACCACTAAATGTGATACACAAAGCTGTTTATTTTTGGTGCATTAATTAGTCTCTGTACAGGTTATTCTTCTCCAATGTTAGAGAGTACATTGTACAAACTATATCTAAGATGCCATTCTTGGTTGTGTGACCTTTGTGAGTAAAAGAAGAGCTTTTTTCAAATCGGTTTTAATGTAAGGACTGATACACTAATGATAAAAAAGTACAACTGGTGTGTTTGTGTCACTGCTGTGTAATATACAGTTAGTTAACAACTACCAATTTGTACTGTTCTGGAAAATGTGTTCATGATCCAAAATAGTGTTTTATAAAACTAGTATCTAAATAATCAATGTAGAAACATGTTGCAATGAGTTTGCTTGCTGTCAATGGTGTACATTAAGAACCAGTATTTGTTTGCAGAAAAAAACATCACCTAAAGACAGAAGTCTGGGAATCTGGGCAATGTGCCAATACTCCATTAACTATCATTTACTCAGGATTAAATCAAATAGAAAAACTGGCTCACACAAGTCAAATAAAAAGACTGATTCAAACAAAGCACTGTGCTTCCTAAACATCTAAAGTCATAATGCTGTGTGCTTTGATTCTTAAGGGATATCACGCCAACATTGTCACCATTGATCATGTAACCCCTCTCCATGAAGCCTGCCTGTCAGGACATGTAGCCTGTGTCAGAGCATTAATACATGCTGGAGCTAATGTAAGTATTCTTCATCTTATCACCACCACTATTATTATACGTTCACCATGTGTCCACCCTAAAAGACATTATCATATATCATTAAACAGCTGCTGACTTCCAATTATACACCATTGTATGTGTGTGTGTGTGTGTGTGTGTGTGTGTGTGTGTGTGTGTTAGTTAGATATTGTAACGCTTTTGAATTGCTCTGATCTACAGTATGTGTGTGTCTAGGTGAATGCTGCTACCATCGATGGTGTCACTCCTCTGTACAACTGTTGTGCTTCTGGGAGTGTCGGTTGTATGGAACTGCTGCTGCAGAATGGAGCACACACCCACACACCACACACACACTTCCCCTCGGCTCTCCACGAAGCCTGCAAGAGAGGTAAATACACAAAACATGAACTTTGTGTGCAGTTTATGATTCAACAGCTCAGTATCCAGAGGTAATGTGTGGATATAGTTGGATTATTCTGCTGTGTGTCAAGGCATCAATCTATCATGCACAATATCTCGAACACCCCATGACCAGATTTTGGTCTCACTTGAACATGGTGGCATTTTCAAAATAAAATAGATCAGCTAAGGCTGCAACTAACAATTATTTTCTTTCACAAATTTATAATCTCTCGATTATTTTCTCGATTAATCGATTAGTTGTTTGGTCTATAAAATGTCAGAAAATGGTGAAAAATGTCAATCAGTGTTTGTGCAAAGGCTCAAGTGATGTTAGCATGTACAGAGCATGTACAGCGAGTGTTCACTCAGACCATGCCCCCTTTTTCCAACATGCCCTGGCTTGCAGAGAACGGCTGTCAGTTGAGTTTCAGTTCATAAATTAGTTGACAACTAATGAATTAATCTTTAAAGCTCTAAGATCAGCTAAAGGCAGCTACAACATGTATAGTCAGATTGTAATGTTTAACTACAGTTGAAAGGTCACGTCCTGGAGAAAACCTGCTACGGAGAGCAAAACGATACTGCTCAATATATTAAAAGCACCAAAAGCTGTTTACGTTTACACTTCAATTTAAACATATTACTTTATCATTGAATTCAACGTTTGTGGGTTCTGCATCGTGTGTGTGTGTGTGTGTGTGTGTGTGTGTGTGTGTGTGTGTGTGCAGGTAACAGCCAGTGTGTAGAGTCCCTGCTGTCTCATGGGGCAGATCCAGACTATGAAGTGTCCCACTTGGGTTCTCCTCTCTACATGAGCTGTCTACACCGACACACAGCCTGCTCAAAGATTCTGCTTCACAGAGGTGTGTCTTATGTATGGCAACTTTCTGCCATTTCAACTTGTAGCACACCTTTGTTACCTCCTGTACTGGGAGTAGGTGCCCACAGTTTTCTATGATTGTTTTGGTCTTGTTGGTACAGAAAATAAGCAGCTTTAGCCAATGTGCTTAAAGCATTGCCAAGTTAACCCCTTAACGCAGACTGTCGCTAATTTGCATCAAACCCCTTCCATTCCGACTGCAGGCGAGATAGCATGTGTATTCCCCCAAGCCGGTTTGTTTACATTCGATACATACCTAGGAACCTTTTGCACGCACTGGTTTTTCGTAGGACTGGTCGGAGTGGGAACGACATCTGGTTCACGGAAGCAAAATTAACCCTTACCCTAACCCTAACCCTAAAAAGACTACTGTCAATGTTAGGGAGTAGGAGAGTGTTTTCTTTCCTGCTGTTGTCAAGATTCATTTATTTGTCAATTACTTTGTGACATGAATAAAATCTACATATCTGAGATGGGAAAATGTGTTTTATTAATTTTACCATTTTGTAAAGAATTTTACCATGAATGCCTGTTGTCGCTAATTTGCATCATATCTAAATTTATATCTATTCTATATGCTATAGACAAATTAACAATCTCAACTTAATTTAGCATCAGCTTGGAGCCAGAAACACACATAATACATTTTTTTATATAATTGTGAATAAATTCATGCGTTACGGGGTTAATGCTGCAATGTGTGCGGTGATTCTCAATCTGCAGTACTAGCAACCCCATCACATTAAAGAGAATGTTTTGGTTTAGTGGTAAAATATATAATATATTTAATAAATATATATAAGTATTGCTTAATGCAACTTTGGTCAAAATGTTTGGTCAAAAATATTTTTAATATTAAGTTTTTCTGACCACCAAACACCCTTTTAGGATTCTTCTCTGTTTTTTGTTATTCCACATTAGCTGCATAGATGCAAAGCTCTCAGCCTGTGGTTTTGAACTTTTTTGGATTGTGACCCCATTGAAATTAAGCAATTTTTCTTTGTGACCACTTGTCACAGGCCTGAAGAGATGAAAGGATGCAGTGTTGAACAAGAACAATGCAAAAAGGACAGAAACATTTATTTTTTCTTTCTCATACCTGTAATTAACCTCTGAGCCCACAGGATTATCTTGGGACCTGACCCCCAGGTTGGGATCTACTATTCTAGGCTGTTCCTCTGTGATGAACTCTAATAAAGGGTCTAATTCTACAGTACTTTGTTTCACTGCATAGGGTGAAATTCTTCTTCTTCTCTTCTATCTACACTATGACTACATTTAGTATTTCATATATTTTCTTCTCTCCTCTTCTATTGTTTATGTCTTCTCTAGGAGCCAATGTTAATGTAGGCAGAGGTGGTGACAGTCCTCTGCACGCCTCTGTCAGACAGGACTGTGCCGATCAGGTGTCACTGTTACTGGATTATGGAGCTGATGTCAACATCAGAGACAGTAATGATCAGCGGCCTGTGGAGCTAGCGCCTGTTGGTGGAAAAACACAACAGCTGCTACTGACATTTGAAGGTAGGCCTACTGCTATATCTTCTACTGCAGTGATTCTCAATACTGACGCAAGAAAGTTACCACTCGAAATTCAAGCTGAGCAGTATCCCAACAGTAAGAGGATATCATTCTGTCTCTCTCTAGTTTCTCCGAGGAATCTCTGCCAGTTGTGTCGTCTCCAGATCAGGAACCTGATTGGTCAATCCAGACTGAAACTGCTCCCCCTCCTTCCTCTCCCTTCACTGCTCACTCACTATCTGGAGCACATAGGATGATGGGCACACATACACATGCAGCATGAAAGGGAAAAGCAACTGCAATTCAGATGCAATTCTGTTAACATTTTAAATTAGATGTGCCAAGCCCCTTATAACCACATGTGATGTTTACACATCACAATGTTTTACACTGTATGGTTGAGTTTGGCTACTACAATGTCATTACATCCAAATACACTGCATTTAATCTACTGCACGCTGTACTCTGGTACATAGTGCAATGCCTTTGTGTTGCCATAATTGGCACAATCTGTGTTTATTTAAAATGTTTATTCAATATGACTTACACACAATATGTCATTTTGTAAATAGTGGACTTTCCATTGGCAAGTGCTTGCCTTCAGGTGTCAATAAATGATCCCCCAGCCTTCACATTTTTAAATCACGACTTAAAACTCACTTTTATTCATTGGCCTTTAAACCTGCTTGAGAGGTGTATTCTGCATTTTCATTTTCCAGTTTGTTACTTGTTTTAAATGTTCGTTTTGTTACACTTGTTTATAATCTGTCCTAAATCATGTCAATGTCCAGCACTTTGGTCAACCTGGTTGTTTTAAATGTGCTTTACAAATAAAGTTGGACTGGATTGGATTGGATTGGATGGCATGACTTTACCGACCTGTACAGCAGCCTAACCGCAGTGGGCATAGAGGAGGGTTGCATTAGTTTGCTAAAACCGTAAATGACGGCAGTAGTTTAGTTGAATGAATCTCAGTCTGTCATTACACTTTTAGCATATTGTGTTAACATTGTCAAAAGGTCATTTAGAAAGTGTTTCAGAATGTGAATAATCATTTGCGGTTGACTGCAGACTTAAACACATACTGTAGCAAGTAGTCTAGGAAGATTCTGATTCTCAGTTCAAGCCATAGGGTCTGAGAAATAGCCTACCTAGTTGTCCTGCTGTGATACTTGGCAGTGTATTTCCAAAAGCTTTTTGTCTATAGAATGGCGAAGTGTAAAATGAGAAGTGGTGCTGTGAGGGTGTTCATACCATGATCAAACTCTCTCCATGAAGTCTTCAGAATATGTCAAAGTTGACAAGAGAATTTACAGACAACACTCTTCAATCATTTATTGATATTTATTTATATTCTAGTGATTTTGTATTTATATCATTGTCTCCATTATTTTATATTAATTTGTGTGTACAGTGCTGCTCATGAGTATAGGAACCCCTGCTAAAGTTGAATGAAAAGAGGAATAAAAAAAATTATCTTTTGGAAATTGATCGTAATGCCTTAATTGAAAAAAATAGGAAAAGTCCAGTCTTTGAGAACACCAATTTTCTTTGTGAATGAATAATGTATCGTAAATAAATAAATGTTCTTTCTTAAAATACAGGGGGCATAAGTATAGACACCCTTATGTTAAATTCCAATAGAGGCAGGCAGATTTTTATTTTTAAAGGCCAGTTATTTCATGGATCCAGGATACTATGCATCCTGATAAAGTTCCCTTGGCCTTTGGAATTAAAATAACTCCACATCATCACATACCCTTCACCATACCTAGAGATTGGCTTGGGGTACTTTCCATAAGATCATCTCTCAATGCAAATCAAACCAGCTATTAGGCTAACTGAAATAAAACCATGCCAATCTCTAGGTATGGTGAAGGGTATGTGATGATGTGGGGCTATTTTAATTCCAAAGGCCAAGGGAACTTTATCAGGATGCACAGTATCCTGGATCCATGAAATAACTGACCTTTAAAAATAAAAATATGCCTGCTTCTATGGGAATTTAACATAGGGGTGTCTATACTTATGCCCCCTGTATTTTAAGGAAGAACATTTATTTATTTACAATACATTATTCATTCATAAAGAAAATTGGTGTCCTTAAAAGTTGGATTTTTCCTCTCTTTTTTTAATTAAGGCATTAAGATCAATTTCTAAAAGATGATTATTTTATTGCTCTTTTTAGTCAACTTTAGCATGG
Source organism: Perca flavescens (assembly GCF_004354835.1). NCBI lineage: Eukaryota > Metazoa > Chordata > Actinopteri > Perciformes > Percidae > Perca > Perca flavescens. Next base: position 39,759,068 of record NC_041332.1, on the reverse strand, counting down.
GTTCCTATACTCCTGGGCAGCACTGTATATCCAATTGTCAACAAGCTTGCTCTTTCATTCCTTCCATGGTAATCACTGAGTTATTACCTCTGCTTAGTAGCCTACATTCGTGAGCCACAGCCCTTACAATAAATTATCGGGCGTAACCTAACATAGTTTGAAAAACCAGACAGACCTTTCTTGTTTTGACTTCCCACAACCAGTAAACCTGGTTTGATATCCGTGAGTCCACCAGCGAGTCCTGCCATGTCAGAAACCGAGGGACACAATTTTTATTTATTTTTATCATTATTGAATGTGTGAGGTGAGCCATTTACAGACGTGTGCCTCTCAGCTGGGCAGAACTTATCTACCCGCTACGCTGAGCCGTGTCTGTCAGCAGTAACGTTAGCAGGTCAGAGGGACCGTGTCAAGAAGGAGACGGGGAGAAGAACCCGGAAAGGAGCAGTTTCATTCAGCCTGGTCAATACAAAATATAATTTTAGAGGAAGGTCACGGTCGCACCACTGCCTGTCGTCGAGGTAACGTTAGTACCAGCCTTGTTGTTCAAACTTGCAACATCAGCAGCGAACTAGTTGTTAGCTGCTTGCCTATCGTGCCAGCCGGCTAGCCCTTGCTAGGAGCAGTAGCGGCTAATCTAGTTTAGCTGTTGACAGCCTGGCTACTCGGGAAGAGCTTCCAAGATGAGGCTAAAAGTGGGATTCATTCTACGAAGTTTGCTTGTCATTGGGACTTTTCTTGGTTTGGTGGTGCTCTGGTCTTCTCTGTCCCCGAAACCCAACGATGAAAACCCATTTGGAAAACGGGTAAGTTGAAAACAGCAATCCGGTAACGTTACCTTAATTTAGCAAAGTGTCCAAGAGGGAACTGCACGTATCAATGCTAGCATAACTACTACCCAACACTTCAAAGTGTATAATACACGTAGCTATGCAAAATGTCTATGGATGATGACTGATAAAGATGAGTTGTAGTGGATTGTGTATAAAACATCACTCCTAACACAGCGACATCAGAACACGCTTCAGCTCTAGCTAGCTAGCTAGCTAGCTAACGTTACTAACTTACATTGGTTGTCATGGAGATTTGTTCCTAGCTAATGTTAGCTACGGACGTTAGCTTTCTCATTTGGAGGTTACAGTTGCATCCTCCCTCGTTAAATACTAGTAATGTTACCTCTATTTACATGTTACTGTTTACATTAACGTTACATTCCTAGCTAAAATCACACACGTTCATTCCAGGATACATATCCGCATATGTCACCATGCTGTTGTAATGAGTCGTTAAGGCGGAACTGTCTTGGAAGTTAACGTTAACAGTTCTACCAAAAGTCCGCCTAACGTTATTTGGACCAGAAACTGTCCTAAATCCACTTTACAAAAAAGAAAATAATTTTGTATTCATGTACCCAGAATTATCCAGTATCCCAATGATAAATATTAGATAAACATGAGCGTAGTTAACAATGGTTGGTTAATGTTTTAAAGACTTGAACACAACTTTGCGAGGAATGTGCAGATAAAATGTTTTTGAAACTTGGAAGCTTGTTTTCTGCTTTGTCCAGCATGTCTTCTGCATAAGCAGTTCTGTGTCCACTTATGCCACTTTTAGGGCTGCTTTAAAAATCAAGTCATAAAGGCATTTTCAGTGTATGAATCTGTGCTACAGATACAGATACAAAATGGGTTGGGTGACAGGATTGTTACATTAGCCGTCTATGGCTGGTGGACTTTTTTTTTGTCAATTTCAATTCAATGAATAGGTATTTTTTTATGTTTCTGTCACATTGTAATCAAGGGGTCAAAAATGACAGTTACCCGTAAAAACACAACTGTAGATCAGTGGAATATTCTAAAACCATTGGCAAGTGCACATGTATGTGTGCATCGATGAGAACAAACAAAATAGGAACTGGCTCATATTACTCCCACAGTGCTATTAGTAGGATGTTTAAGGTTCCCTTGGGTTAAGTTCACACACTCGGGCTATCCTCAGGCGGTTCTCAGTCGGCAGCGGTCCTCGGGTGTTCCTCAGACGGTTCGGTGAAAAACGCAAGGCTTTCCATACATGTTGAATCAGGGTAGTGGGTTAAGGCTATGGAGGTGGGGAGCCGGAAAAAAAATACAGCGCCCTGTGGCGAAAAGTTAAGACGGATTACATTTTTGGAGAAATGCAACCCCATGTCACGCTGCGGTGGCCAATTGCTGCCACAAGAAAGTTTAAACAAAAAAACTAGGATAACCGCTAGAGCTGCAATGCTTAATCATTAATCGATAACTTGTTGACTATTAAATTAATCACCAACTGTTTTCGATAATCAGTTAATTGATTTAGAGTTATTCTTTTGTGAAATAAAACAAAAATTCTCTGCTTCTTATTTGTGAATATGTTCTAGTTTCTTCACACCTTTATGACAGTAAACTGAATATCTTTGAATTGTGGACATACAGAACATTTGAGGATGTCATCTTGGACATTGGAAAACACTGATCGATATTTTTCACCATTTTGTGAAATTTTATAGACCAAACAACTTAATGATTAATCAAGAAAGTAATCAGATTAATCGACAATGAAAATAATCATTATTTGCAGCCCTAACAACTGCCCAGGAGTTTGGGTAACAGCTAACTGTTTTCTGCAACAAGCTCCAGCACAATGCTCTTCTTTTTCTCCATGAAATGAAGCTGCCTTCAAGTGATGTCGGAAATGTCATAAAAAAACGATCTAAAAAAAAACAATAATTGTGAAATATCAAGTCTACTGTACTTGTGCTACCTTTTGGGTGTTTAAGAACAAAACAGAACTTCACAAAATGAGCCATTTAAGTGACACTCCCACAGCCGCACAACCCCTGCAGAATAGATATAAGGTGTAGCCAGACCATACTCCAACGCTGACGCAGCGCTGTGGAGATGAGTGTGGCTGAGACTATGGTTCCCTAAATGGCTAATTGGGTAAGACTCAACCATACGGTAAATGTGCAATCCTTAAAACCAAATAATGAGCAAAATGAGCTTTAAATGTGCAAAAAAAGCTCATAATGGCAAACCCACAGACAAATAAGTAGCCTGCATTCATCCCCCTATGTCAGCGATTACCTGTAATACACGTAGCCGTTTTGTGCTGAACCATATGTGTTTTATCCTGCTCACTGTCACTAGACCTATAGTTGGTCCATAGCCATATTTAGTCATACTGTTTTATTATTTTCAATAATTTATTTGTCCCAGCATGTTCAATTCAATTTTATTTATAGTATCACTTCATAACCAGAGTTCTCTCAAGACACTTTACAGATAGAGTAGGTCTAGACCACACTCTATAATTTACAAAGACCCAACAATTCCAGTAATTCAAGAGCAAGCATTCAGTGCGACAGCGGCGAGGAAAAACTCCCTCTCAGGAAGAAACCTTGTGTTCACCACAGTATTATTCTCTGATGTTGTGTTAATAATGTGCATCTGTTTAATGTACTGTATAATACCCTCTGTTGTATCCCTCTGTAAAGGATGACAGTGTGCTGCCTAAAGGAGACCTAGCAGATCAGTTTAAGCCTGTGGTGCCCTGGCCTCATGTGGAAGGAGTGGAGGTCGACCTCAACTCCATCAGACTCAAACATGGTGAGTCAATCTTTTTTGAAGCAGGTGTAAAGGAAACCTGCCATTTTGCAGGTGCTGATATGCACAAATTGTATTTATGACATTTACTTGCCAGGTACTAAGACTGTGGCACACTTTATCAAAAAACATTTATTAGAGAGTTAATGAAGGCTAGTGAACACCGAACCCAGACGTCTGTAAACTGTTGAATTTACTAAACAGATCACAATGGCTTTATGTTTTCTTAACAATAATACACTCATGGTCTAACAGAGGTTTAAGATCTCTACAACTCTAATTATTTAATACATGTTACAGTTAAAATATTTTACCATGTTTAAAACTATAGTGCGTATTTTCTGTCACTCCCATGAGTAATGACAACAACACTATCGGCGCATCCACATGACCAGGGCTCGAGCTTAAGGACCTGCCCTTGTCCCGGGGCCAATAAAAAAAAAAGGGTCTGGGGACAATGATAATACATTTTGGGACGAATTTGGGAGGTTGAAAGAAAAAGAAAAACTGCAAATGTTACAATGAATGACGAGGTCACCGCAAGTATTGACTGTCTAACTGAAAAGTTGGGAAGGTTATGGAGGAAGTAAGCATTTTTGCTTTTACTGTATTTCAAAATGTTTGAGTAATGGCAGCCGTAACATTAATGAGCAGGTGATGAGGAGGAGAAGAATGAAGAAAAAGAGAGCTAAATTGGCTATTTTGGCCTTTTGCGGGGTTATGGCTGCAAATTCACTACAGAGGTGTGTCAATTTTTTCAAAAACGGAGCGGTTATGGTATGATCCTTCTGGTTGTGATTGAATTGAAGTATCTCCCCATACACTAATTAGGTCTAACACCTCACTCTCCCTCCATTGACTTGCTCCATCACATTCTTCATTTTGTAGGCCTAGTCAAGTTTTTAATTTTACTGTCTGTATCTAGGGCTAACTCCCGCTGGCGCATAATTGTGACAAATGTCGATGTAGATTGATGTAAAAGTCGCATCAAATCCGCCTTGGTTGTTCACACTGCGGCCGCATTGAACACGAGCTTCTGCGCGCAAATGTCGCCAGACGACACCATTTTGTAAACATAGCCATACTGAGAAATACGGTGAGAGTTTTGTGGAGCTTATAGGCTTAATTAGATTTGTATCAACTCATATATTAATTTATATTAATAAACGTCCGTTTATTGCGCACTATAGCATTAAAGGCAACCTAATGGAAAGTTTCAAAGTACTGTAATGCAATGTTGTAGTTAATTTAAATTTTGTTAAATCTGCCCCAGTTCATTTTTTTCACTTTTGATGTTTTGAAATTCAAAATTGTCAGCCCTCGGCTAGGAGGAAATGTGGTGCTATTCAATCCTACAAAATCAGAAATGGTATCTAAAACTGATAAAACAATTAAAACATGTATATCTTAAAATCCCTAGTAGCTGTTAATAATGCAAACCAAGTACATAAACAGGGATTTTGATCAGTGAGGCCCAATAATTTTAATAAAACAGTATTTGTTTTATAGTATTTCCCTTTTATAAAGACCGCAAAAGGTACATACGGTACAGGTAAAGTACAGTTTCTTTAGCACTTGTATGCTGTGATATTGTGTCATCTTTTGGTTTCTGGTTGTCGTCTCCAGGAGGGGCCAACCATCCGCAGGAACCTGACCAGCAGCCCAACCAAAAGCAGGTGATCCAGCAGCAATATGTGACATTCAAACCCCACACACAAGCCTACACCAGCCCCGTCCTGAAGAAAGGTATCCTAGGAAACTTTGAGCCCAAGGAACCTGAGCCTCAAGGGGTCCCCGGCGGTCCTGGAGAGGGAGCCAAGCCCTTTGTCCTGGGTCCAGAGTACAAAGACGCCATCCAGTCTTCCATCAAAGAGTTTGGCTTTAACATGGTAGCTAGTGACATGATCTCACTGGACAGAACAATTAGTGATATACGCCATGAAGAGTGAGTACTGCTGTTTATACTAACAACATGTTTGCCACCTTCTTTACTCACTTTGTTTAAAGGTCCCATGCCATGAAAATTTCACTTTATGAGGTTTTTAACATTAATATGAGTTCCCCCAGCCTGCCTATGGTCCCCCAGTGGCTAGAAATGGCGATAGGTGTAAACCGAGCCCTGGGTATCCTGCTCTGCCTTTGAGAAAATGAAAGCTCAGATGGGCCAATCTGGAATCTTCTCCTTATGAGGTCATAAGGAGCAAGGTTACCTCTCCTTTCTCTGCTTTGCCCGCCCAGAGAATTTGGCCCACACATGAGAGAGAGAGAGACATCATGGCTTGCAAACAAGCAAAGTAGCAGTTAGTCAAGGCCACACCCCCACCCTCCACCTTGCCCCCCCTCTCTCTTCCTCAATAGCTACAGACACAGAAATGGCACATACTAAGGAAAGCTCATTGTGGGACTGGCCCTAGTGGCTGTAATTCTGCACCAAGGCTGAATTTTGGGAAAAAGACTTCAGATACAGTATTAGGGGGCCACTAATACATATAGGGGACTATATAAATATATAAAAGCATCCAAAAAGCAGCATGTCATGGGACCTTTTAACTGTAGTCAGCCCTAAATTACTATTACAGCACCTATTCACATTTGCAACTTAATACTAATATGGCATGTCTGTATTAAGCTAAGTTCCCACTACAGGACTTTTAAAATCAACACATCCCTGTACTATTCACACTACACAACTTTCTGTCTTGTTAACACTACCTGACTGACCGGCAACAGCGTGGCACACTAGTAGATCTTTCACCAGGAGGAATCCCTGCGTCTGGTCTCAAAACGTTTTGTCACAAAAACAGATGCAAGAAGTGATACGAGACATGATGTAATACCAAGTGCTTCAAGTTGTTGGTGGATGATATGCAGCGATAAATTCAAAGGAGAAAAGCAGGATTAGGGGTTGTTGATGTTGGCACACATGTTCACAAAACAGCTTGTTTCCACTACGCACAGATACACACGGCTGATTTTTTTTGCCTTTATATATCTGGCACCCCACACACACACACACACACACACACAAACACAAACAAAAGGTGGTTAGGTGTGACTGCTACACACCCCACTGAACAAGCTGTTCAGACCAGTTAAAGTGGTCTGACATTTGAAGACTACACATGAGTCAGTCCCTTACATTGCCACATCACAGATGCACCATGTTTGGTGTCCTTTCACTTCTGAGTCCCACGCAGTGTTTGCAGAAGCTCTAATATAAGCTGAGGTGTTTTTCAGCAATATATTTTATTATTGCCTTTAAGGTAACATCCAGCAAAAACGGAGAAAAAACATTACAATTCACCCAAGAACACATCAAAAGCCTCGCATCCTCCATTACAAGATCACTGTCTTTCATTGGATTGTTTTTACTTTAAATGTATAGATCAAAATACTCCACACCCTCTACAGACAAACCGCAGTGTACATGTTGTATTTTAGAAAATAAAATGCAAAGAATCCACAAGTTAACAAAACAAGAAACTGTAGGACAAATAGTCAGATACCCATTCATTGTCATTGTAGAGGAGAATATGTCTTAGGGTACATATGTGTGGCACCTTACACAATTCTGTGTGAGTTTTATTTCAGTGTTATCTTATCGCGAACGTGTGTAAAAGTGAGTGTACTGACAGCTGAGTTTTATTCGGGCAGACACTGAATCTACAGTGTGTCAGTTAATGGGGAAAGGTCACTCTTCCTCTGTCACAGCACCACTTATTGTTAACTTCATCTTTTAACAGAACACCCTGTGTGTTTTTGCAGGAGCCCTCTGCATTGGCTTTGAGTCCTTCTGGCTAACCTTGCAGCAACATTTTATTGTGGGACAACTTTCACCTCTTATGGTCTTGGTAGACCAGTTTTAACAGAAAGCAATTGTGAAAGTAGCCCGGTTCTCTGATTTGTTCAGTGATTCAAATGCATAGGTCTGTTTTTGTGATAATTTACAGTCAACAGACCAACCAATCAGAGCCTGTAAGTGGGAATAACCATAGGGATGTGATCTTCCTTTATAGCTAGCTTACTGTCTAGTATTTTTCTCATGAAAAAATAGTAACTGAAAAAGGGAAACGGAAAAGTTAAGAAGCGTGGATGAGTTCGACAAAAATGTACAGATTGTTGTCAACTTGCAGAAAAAAACAAATAAATCAGCATCGTCAAAGATTTACAACATGTGCTTCTAGCAACCACTACTACAGGTTATTTTTGACTGGAAATGGCATTAGTGGGAGGGATATTTCACTCAATACTGATTGGTTAAAGCTATAGTGCGTAGTTTCTGTCGCCCCCATGAGGAATTCTAAGTAATGACCACAACACTGTTGGCGCGTCCACATGATACTAGCCTTCCATGATCGCAACTCATTTGGCAATGGCTTGAATGTAACGGACGTTCATTAATATCAAAAAGTTACGCACTAAAGCTTTAAGGCAAAAGAAAACACGTAAACCCTCCAATAACAAGAAATGAGCTAACAACTATCAACCATCTTTATCCTTGACCCCAGTGCACCCACCATAAGTCAAACAAACTTCTAGAATCTCTTGGAGGATTGAACGCCCTAAACTTTTATTATTACCTAGCCATACAGTTACAGTATATCAAACATTGGTCAAATGATTTCAACATCCATCCATCCATCCATCCATCCATCTTCGTCCGCTTATCCGGTATCGGGTCGCGGGGGGAGCAGCTCCAGCAGGGGACCCCAAACTTCCCTTTCCCGAGCAACATTAACCAGCTCCGACTGGGGGATCCCGAGGCGTTCCCAGGCCAGGTTGGAGATACAATCCCTCCACCTAGTCCTGGGTCTTCCCCGAGGCCTCTTCCCAGCTGGACGTGCCTGGAACACCTCCCTAGGGAGGCGCCCAGGGGGCATCCTTACCAGATGCCCGAACCACCTCAACTGGCTCCTTTCGACGCGAAGGAGCAGCGGCTCTACTCCGAGCTCCTCCCGGATGACCGAGCTTCTCACCCTATCTCTAAGGGAGACGCCAGCCACCCTCCTGAGGAAACCCATTTCGGCCGCTTGTACCCTGGATCTCGTTCTTTCGGTCATGACCCAGCCTTCATGACCATAGGTGAGGGTAGGAATGAAAACTGACCAGTAGATCGAGAGCTTTGCCTTCTGGCTCAGCTCTCTTTTCGTCACAACGATGCGATAGATTGAATGCAATACCGCACCCGCTGCGCCGATTCTCCGACCAATCTCCCGCTCCATTGTCCCCTCACTCGCGAGCAAAACCCCAAGGTACTTGAACTCCTTCACTTGGGGTAAGGACTCATTCCCTACCTGGAGAAGGCATTCCATCGGTTTCCTGCTGAGAACCATGGCCTCCGATTTAGAGGTGCTGATCCTCATCCCAACTTCTTCACACTCGGCTGCGAACCGATCCAGTGAGTGCTCAAGGTCACAGGCCGATGATGCCATCAGGACCACATCATCTGCAAAGAGCAGCGATGAGATCCCCAGCCCACCGAACTGCAACCCCTCCCCACCCCGACTACGCCTCGATATCCTGTCCATAAATATTACAAACAGGATTGGTGACAAAGCGCAGGTATGTCCAGAGTCTTCCCCCACCCCCTGACCCAACTCGCCACTAGATGGTAATCGGTTGACAGCTCTGCCCCTCTCTTCACCCGAGTGTCCAAAACATGCGGCCTAAGATCAGATGAAAAGATTATAAAATCGATCATTGACCTTTGGCCTAGGGTGCTCTGGTACCAGGTACACTTATGAGCATCCCTATGTTCGAACATGGTGTTCGTTATAGACAATCCATGACTAGCACAGAAGTCCAACAACAAACAACCACTCTGGTTTGGATCAGGGAGGCCGTTCCTCCCAATCACGCCTCTCCAGGTGTCTCCATCATTGCCCATGTGCGCGTTGAAGTCCCCCAGCAGAACAATGGAGTCCCCCACTGGAGCCCCATGCAGGACTCCAGTCAAGGTCTCCAAGAAGGCCGAATACTCCGAACTCCTGTTTGGTGCATATGCACAAACAACAGTCAGAGTTTTCCCCCCCACAACCCGCAGGCGTAGGGAGGCGACCCTCTCGTCCACCGGGGTGAACTCCAACGTGGCGGTGCTCAGCCGGGGGCTTGTGAGTATCCCCACACCCGCCCGGCGCCTCACACCCTGGGCAACTCCGGAGAAGAAAAGAGTCCAACCCCTATCCAGGAGTACGGTTCCAGAACCGAGACCGTGTGTAGAGGTAAGCCCCACCAGATCTAACCGGTAGCGCTCCACCTCCCGCACCAGTTCCGGCTCCTTCCCCCACAGAGAGGTGACGTTCCACGTCCCCAGAGCCAGCGTCTGCTGCCCGGGTCTGGTCCGTCGAGGCCCCTGACCTTCACTGCCACCCATGTGGCAGCGCACCCGACCCCAGCGGTTCCTCCCACAGGTGGTGGGCCCATGGGCTGGAGAGATGGGAGCCACGTAGCTTGTTCGGGCTGTGCCCGGCCGGGCTCCGTGGCAAACCCGGCCACCAGGCGCTCGCCGACAAGCGCGCCGTCTGGGCCTGGCTCCAGACGGGGGCCCCGGGCTTCCTCCGGGCAGGGTCGCTCCATCTCTACCTTGTTTATTCATTGGGGTTTTTGAACCATTCTTTGTCTGGCCCCTCACCTGAGACCACTTTGCCTTGGGAGACCCTACCAGGAGCACAAAGCTCCAGACAACACAGCCCTCAGGTTCACAGAGACACACAAACCTCTCCACCACGATAAGGTGATGGTTCACATCCTTTACCAAAATCCCTCCCCATCAGCAGTAACTCAGCTATGTAATTATTCCATGTTTTGTATTGGCAAAAAACATTTAAATTTCCTCAATGTAAAGATTCAAGATTCCTTTTATTAAAGAGAGGGGTGGCCAGCATGGCGTTCTTTTCAATAATTGTACCTATACACCAGTACACATAAAATTGTCCCGCCCAATCCAGAATTTGCAGATCAAACAGGCTATACTAGACGTTAATATTGACACCTTTCAGTTAGGGCTGCTCAATTATGGAAAAAGCATAATAATTATTTTTGGTCAACAGTGAAATCACGATTATTTAACTTGATTATTAATGACTTTTAGAAAGACGTTGCAATTATTGAATTTACATTGAAAGTAGGGCTGTGCAATTATTTAAATCCACTCCACCTCATATTGAACATTCTCTTATAAGACACTTCAGTCTTACTGCCCACAGACAAATGGAACAAATATCTCAAGTACAGCACTATAATGATGATGATGTCTTGCACTCTGTCCCACCTCTCCAGGTGTAAGTACTGGCAATATGATGACAGATTGATGACCTCCAGTGTGGTGATAGTCTTCCATAATGAAGGCTGGTCTACACTGATGAGAACCATCCACAGTGTCATCAAGAGGACTCCCAGGAAATACCTGGCTGAGATTGTCATGATAGATGACTTCAGCAACAAAGGTGGGTTTGCTTTCCAACAATTCACCATCAATGTATAAGAATAGGTAGATCTGATTGTGTGTGTGTGTGTGTGTGTGTGTGTGTAGCCCATCTCAAGGAGCGTTTGGACGACTACATCAAGCAATGGAACGGTCTTGTAAAACTCTTCAGAAATGAGAAGAGAGAAGGACTGATCCAGGCCAGGAGTATAGGAGCCCATAAGGCCACTAAAGGACAGGTATCATATTATCTTACTGCTCCTACCACAATTACTGTATTAGTAGTACTGGCAGTGGCTTCAAAATGTGTGCCCTCAACTTATACTAGGTGATCAATTGTTGCATTGATCAGACTGACACCATGGCCTTCTCGTTAAACCGTACGGAACAAAGACATCTAAGTGTTTGTGTGTTTGTTTTGTAGGTGCTAATCTACCTGGATGCTCATTGTGAGGTTGGAATCAACTGGTATGCTCCACTAGTTGCCCCTATTTCAAAAGACAGGTAACACACACACACACACACACACACACACACACACACACACACACACACACTTTATAAAGGCTGGCTGTCATCCAACAGAGACAGACTGGTTTAATACTCAATTTCAGTCTGTTTATTAAATCATAACTTTTCTTTTCAGCACAGCTTTCTTATTTCTATACATTTGGTACTTTTTGTATTAGGCAGTATAGTATGGTTCAAACGGGAAACGTTATTTAGTTGTAGATTAATCATTTTATGCTACCTTTTCTTTATACAGTTTATCAGCAGTGTTGGGAGTAATGGCGTTTAAGTATAACGGCGTTACTAACGGCGTTATTTTTTCAGTAACGGAGTAATCTAATTAATTACTTTTCCCATCGTTGCAATGCCGTTATCGTTACTGAGAATGTAAAGTGGCGCGTTACTACAATTTGGTTCAATGAAGCGCGAGGTGTCAGGCTTTGGCTACACATCAGCTGCCTGGAGAGAGCAGGGGTGGGGATGATGACACCGTTGCAAATGCGATGATGATTGGCTGGGTGGGCGGATGCCCTGCTCACGCTGTCTCACTGCACGCTCTGACTACCACTAAACACAAGACAGAGACAATGGTGACTAGCCAGGGAAATTCAAAGGTAGCGTTCTCGAACTGGAAGTACTGGCACTACTTCTCGCTCATTGAAATTAAAGGCAAGAGTGTTTATGTAACGTGCATGCTATGCCCCAGGAAATTTTGCACTTGAATTTTATTTTCAATATTTATTTTTTATATATTTTTATTTCTATGCATTTCATATGGCAGGCTGCAATCTATTGAGGTCAAATAAATACCAAATGTTCTAAAATACTGTATATAGTGTTTTTATTCTTCAATCAGTTTATATAAACATCTTTGACGTTCAAGATGTTATAGAACGTAATAGCGTTATAGAACATAAAAAATAACTTCACAGTTACTTTGCTGAGTAACTAATTACTTTTACAATTGCGGTAACGGAGTTACTAACTCAATTACTTTTTGAGAGAAGTAATTTGTAACTGTAACTAATTACTTTTTTAAAGTAAGATGACCAACACTGTTTATCAGTAATCTATTGTTGGTGCAATAATCAGTGTTGGTGTCCTGTTGTACTTCAATATCTTTACTGGAATATCCAGATCTGTGCTTACCTTTATTCTAAACTAAAGGTTCACTGTGTAGCCTATTCGAAGGCATAAATATCACAATTTAGCATTTCTTTTCTGTCCTGATCCAGTGATAGAGATTCCTGGGTTGCTTGTATTTTACAGATTTGTCAGAGATTGTGTCCATTTCGGTCATTGTATCTAATCTGCTTCTGCTCTCAGCTGCCACAGTGTACTAAAACACTGTTGTTGCAGGATTCTGTACCATGCCAGACGCAAACTAGAGATGGCTCTGCTTTATAATATCTACCATTACTACAGCACGGAGGACTGTATTTGCTGATACCAATTCTGCAGGCTGTATGTACTGTATAAGACTCTTGCTCGTTCCAGGAATAATTCTGTGATATGAAGTGCACCTTAATTTGCCAGGCATTTTCTCCTGGATAGCTTCTACGATAGATTTCTCTGTGTGAGCCACAGAACTGTTTAGCCTGAACACTGTGCTTTCAAGACACATGTCTTAGCTCCATATCTCAGCTGTAAACCTCTCCTCTGCAAAATTTTGAACAGAGCATTGAAAGGAATTCACTAGTGAGTATTGTTCGACTAATCATCCCAGCCCAATACAGACAAAGGCTTGTGTGTGTATGTCTTTGTGTGTGTGTGTAGGACAGCATGTACAGTACCACTGATAGACTATATAGATGGTAATGAGTACACTATGGAGCCCCAGCAGGGTGGAGATGAGGATGGCCTGGCTAGAGGAGCATGGGATTGGAGCCTACTCTGGAAGAGAGTACCGCTTAGCCAGAGAGAGAAGGCCAAGAGAAAACATACCACCCAGCCGTACCGGTACACACACCACAGCCAGCATGCTAACACTCATCCCTGTTCTGTTTGTGTCTCCATCTCCCATTCCTTCATCCCACCTGCCCTATCCTCCACTGTGTCTTGCTCTGTCTTGGTCTCTGACACCCCACCCAATGTCTTTGTGTTTCGACTGGCACTGCTGTCCGTATTTGCCTGTTTTTATTTCCTTCATGTACACCACCCCTACACCTCTTTCCCCCCATGTATCTTGTATGCTTGGCCCCATCCCCACTCTGTCAGAACGGTGTGTACGGTGCCTCTGATCGACTCCATCCACGGCCAGAAGTTCACCATCGAGCCCCAGGGTGGAGGAGACCAGGATGGCTTCGCTAGAGGAGCCTGGGACTGGAGCATGCTCTGGAAGAGAGTACCTCTGGGAGACCGAGAAAAAAAAATCAGAAAAACTCAGACTGAGCCATATAGGTACAGAAAATCAATGCCTCCTGACTAATTTGGACAAATGCTAATGATATGTCTGACATTAAGACTATCACTACCCTAACTAACCTGTTAAGAAATCTTAAACCAGAGAGGTGAAAATAAAGAAAAACAACTAATCTCAGTAGAACCTAAAAAAAAAAAGACCAGGGTGTATGGGTACCATCAGCTGATATTTACAGTAATACCAACTTTAAATATAAAAAATATATAATGGAGTCAAACCTTACTGCATATCACAACTAACCAACTAAACCAAAACTATCTCACTCCTCTGATGGGGAGTAGCTCACTCCTGTCCTGTCCACTGACTGCCTGTGTGCTTCAATGTTTCTACTACTGGGGTTAATCGGTGTTGGTTTCATCCAACTGTGTTATGGGCTTGTTTATTTAATTTAGTGGGATTTACTCCCGTTTGTTATCTACTCTTAGTCTGACTTTCTGATGTTTTTGCTGAAACTAAGGTTATTTGGGCCAATTTAGCAAATCCTTTCCTGTTTTATGGTACTCTGAAATCTACCTTTTCTTTTTACCCATCTTGAACTGCAGGGACTAAAGGGCTATGTTAACATAACGGCATTGCATTCAGTGAGAAATGATTGGGCCTGATCCTAAAAGGAAAGGAAAGTGTTGGGACATTTTGTTGGGTTTACAGGGGAGCTTCTGGTGTGAATTGGGTTCGGACTGGGGCACCATCACCCCCACCTTCCCCCAATCACTTTTTCATTCATGTCTTCTTGTCAGTCTTTTTTTCTCCACTTTGCTTCCACTAATTTGTTATTGTGCTTGGACTCTGTTTCTCTGTCAGTCTGATGCTCTCTGTGTTGTCATTGTTGTTATTAATACTGTAAGTGACTGACTGTGCTTTAAAGGTGACCTATTATACAGTTTCAGATTCATTCTTATATTTTGTGATTCTACTAGAACACATTTACATGCTTTAATATTCACTTGTATTAACCTTCTGTCTGAGCGCCTGTCTCTTTAAGTCCCCCTCCCAAAAAACCCTAGTCTGCTCTGATTGGTCAGCGTTTCTGAATCTCAGAGTTTCCGGACAACTCCGCTGCTACGTTGTGGCTGGAGACTGACTGCAACGGAGTATAAAGCAGGACTTTCTTATTGTGAAAAATCACCAATAAATTATTCTAAACCAAATACTACACTGGACATGTTACAGCAGTAATGTGACCCGAAATTGGGGAGAAATTAACAACAAAGGCAGCCAAGATTACAACTTTCTCTGGCGTTAGCATGCAGCTACTTGTAGTCATCAGTGGATTGTAATGGAATAGAGCAGCACTTTCTACCATCAAAAATGATGGATAAAGGCTTTTAAATAACATATTACCCAACCAGACATGTTCCAGCAGTAACCTGTTAACATGTTAAAGCTGTGACCCGAAATTGGTGAGAAATTAACAATGTCAGCAGCCAAGATTACTCTGGCGTTAGCCTCAAATAAACGCTTCAGTAGCCTGCCTGGAGCAGATAACCAATCATAGAAACCCAGCTCTGTGTGATGTGACACGGAGCCAAAAGTAGAAAAAACTTTGAAACCCGAGCGTTCTGAACATTGGGAAATCTGAGGTTTTTGCTCATGGGGATTTTTCTGAAATACATTCACAACCTGACATTGTAACATTTAAGTTATGACGGGATTACGGAAAAGAATAATAGGTCACCTTTAAGTAAAGGCAATTTAGATGCCAATGTTTAGACAGAAATTAACTTTTTAATGTGGGATTCAGACCAACCTCATAAGAAAAGATGATGTGATGAGAGTGACAGTGATGCACCTGTTTGAGTATGTGTCTATATGTCTGTTTCTGGATGTGGATGTGTGTGTCTGTCTTTATACCTGTAGGTCTCCAGCGATGGCAGGTGGTCTCTTTGCTATAGAGAGAGACTTCTTCTTTGAGCTGGGTTTGTATGACCCCGGACTACAGATATGGGGAGGAGAGAATTTTGAAATATCATACAAGGTAGACATGGAATGGACCAGTTTATACACATTGAGTCTAAATGGCCACAAACAAATCATTTAAAAAGAGTTTATAGCAATATTTACCTTTCCATTATACTTAGTTTCATTTCTATGTTTTTATGTAGATCTGGCAGTGTGGTGGGCAGCTGCTCTTTGTACCCTGTTCTCGTGTCGGACATATCTACAGACTTCAGGGATGGCAAGGCAACCCTCCACCTGCACATGTTGGATCATCGCCCACTCTGAAGGTAGAGTGGCTCATGCTTTGAAACTCTGTGTAGACTTTGTCCACACAAAGACAGAAATATGCACATGCATTCTTTATATCAGAATGTTAAATCTCTGTGTATGCATGGTTCTATTATTTCAATCTTGTTCAATGTGGAAATGGGCACACATCCACAAGCCTCATTTCCACTAACGCAGTTGGCCCTAAAATGAATGCAGACATGCCCTTAATTACCTGTTTGCATATTGCATACTACCTGTACCGGCTCCAAATGTCCAAAAGGTAATCTGTGATTCAGTTTACATGCTCATGTCAAAACAGACTTTTCAGTCTTTTTAAAATAAAATGATGCATACAATGTAAAATTTATCACAAAAGTGACTTTAAGTACATAAATGTGATTTTGATTGGCAATTTTACAGATCTTTGTGTACACTGCAAAAAAAATCACACAATCAATGAAAATGGTTATCAACCCAAATAAACAAATTTTATTATTACATTCCATTCCATTTAGTCTGCACCTTAATATATCACCCCCTGATTGCTCTAGTAGAAAAATAATGTTGCGCCTGTTCTTAAGTCTGCGTGAGGTGCCCACATTCTCACATCACATTTGTCCTTTATAAATCCCATTGTGTGTGTGTGTGTGTGTGTGTGTGTGTGTGTGTGTGTGTGTGTGTGTGTGTGTGTGTGTGTGTGTGTGTGTGTGTGTGTGTGTGTGTGTGTGTGTGTGTGTGTGTGTGTGTGTGTGTGTGTGTGTGTGTGTGTGTGTGTGTGTGTGTGTGTGTGTGTGTGTGTGTGTGTGTGTGTGTGTGTGTGTGTGTGTAGAACTATGTCCGTGTGGTAGAGGTATGGTGGGATGAATATAAGGACTACTTCTACGCCAGTCGTCCTGAAACTCTCACTCTAGCCTACGGAGACATCAGCGAGCTTAAACGCTTCAGGTATAACAAACATATAACATGCATACTTTGTATTTATTTCTGATAAATGTAAAGACTTATTCTTTTGTGTTATTTTATCACACTTTTCCACATCTCTGAATTTCTCATATATTTGCTTGTTACACACCTTACCCTGTACACTGTCTGATTTTTAGGCTGTCCCTGACTAAAGTTGACAATCGAGAGATCATACTGTAAGAAAAGTCCACTGAGTACACTTCCAAGGGGAAAAAAAGGGGGACTGGAGCACACTGAATGATTTGCAGCCTTTGATTGTGCAAACCAATTTTAACACCACTTTGTCTTCATCAGAGTCAAAATGGACAAAGGCAAATGCATAAATAGTTAACCTAGAACAGGTGTATAAGTCTCATTTGATAATTGGTTGAACAGGATTTCCAATATATTGTATAAATTAATCCAAGGGTGGGAATTGCCATAGTCAATGTGCAAGTGCCACATCCCATGCACTACAGTCCCATCAGGAACAAAAGAACACATGAAATTCTGGCTTATGTTGGACAAACAAAATAGCTTTAAAGTTTAAAACAAGCAACACACACAGAAAACATGGATTATGCTATTGCTCCATATTATGCACAGGCTAACTGTAGCTCGGCAGCGTCATTAAAGTTCTGGGGAAGAGAAAAGATGTCAGATATCCGCTCTGCAGAGAGGCATATTGGGTCATATTCGTAACGCAGTTGAGCCCTTTGGCCTAAATGAACAACTGTATTTGTCACGTTTACTCTAATTACACGTGATGAATGCAGTACTTTATCATATCTGCTGCAGTTTATGAAATATTGTATGGAGTATTTTTTACCAGTACATAACATTTGTTGTCTGACAATTTAGAACAGTGGTACCCAAACCTTGTCACATGAAAGACCCCTAAACGGACACAAATTACATCAAAGATCCCAGTTTAATTAGATTTCATCCCAGGATTGCCCATCTGATTGAATTTTTGCCACCAGATGTTTTATTACAGAAAGTTTAATAAACCCATGATCAAAAGGGTATTTCACTTATGGATGGAATTATGATGAAAATCTTAGGGAAAAAGTGATTCCCCTTTTACTCTGTACCCCCTGGAATCCCCTCAACCACTCCACTTTGGGAAACACTGAGTTAGAACATTGTGCAGTGGCCACAGTGTAAAAAAAAGCCTGCAGGTTTGTTCTTGATGTGACTTAGTGTGGTGTGGCTTAGTGGGGTGTGGCACTCAGACATTGACTATGGCATCTCCCACCCTAAGTATCCAGTATCCAAAAGAATTTGAAATACTGTTCAACCAATTATCCAATGACAATTGCACACTATATACTGTATGTGTTTGCCTGTGTTGATTTTGACTCTGATGAAAACACAGTGGTGTTGAAACGTCTGTTTGCACAATGTTGCAAATAACTCTGTGTGATCCAATACCCACCTTTTCCTTAAGAGGCTTTGGTGACCAAATAAAAACAGTCTGCTTCCAAATTCTGACCGTGTCAGAAGTTACGACCTAATTATCACACTGTGACCGCTGCTGTGGCTCATGATCAGAGTATTGCATGAAATGACACAGAATAGAGCTAGTGTATTGCTAGAAAATGTTTTAAATAATGTTTTAAGTAAAGTATCACTGTAAAGAAAGAGAAGTCTGTTCACTGGACATCAAATAATCTCAAATCATCCAAATGTGTCAGTTTCAGAATTTACATTTACACACATACAGGCATTAATAGATTTTGTTTTCATGTTCGTGTCAGTTTTGAAATTGGTCATAGTATATATTTATTCATATACTCATGCTATCCATTTATTTATGTCTTAAGCCTTGTATACTACTTTAGACACACTGAATATTCTTTATTCTATTCTTTTTCTTTTCAAATAAGATGAAGATCCATGCAATTCCTTTCTCTATTTTTAGAATTGGTTAGAAATGAAGACACAATTAGCTTACAGTCAAACTATGTTCACTGGTTGTGAATAATGGTTTTCTGTTTGTTGGCTGGACTTTTTGTCAGGGAGGAACATCGATGCAAGAGCTTCAAGTGGTTCATGGAGGAAATAGCGTATGACATTCCACTGTACTACCCTCTGCCTCCAAAAAATGTAGAATGGGGAGAGGTAGGCTCACAGACACACACTCACACACAGCACTACAGCACTTTTTTTTTAATATCCTGTGTTATAAGGCTTTGTGTGTGTATCCTGTCCATGTGTTTGTAGATTCGAGGCTTTGAGACAAGTTACTGTATTGACAGTATGGGACACACCAATGGAGGCAATGTGGAAATTGGACCATGCCACAGGATGGGGGGTAACCAGGTAATGAAACACACACACACACACCCACACACACAGACTCCATGTCCCTTAGTAAAGAAGTGCTTTTTCTTATTCTGTCCATGTCTCAAGTTGCCAAGCTCCATCAGAAATCCTTAATGTTTACACTAGAAAACTACTTGTTTTTGTCAGACAAGTTATTTTCTTCAGATGCCCAAGTATTGGTGTGCATTGCTGTCTACCACAGTCTTTTTCTTTTTTTCTTTTTTTTTATTACCAGTCATCATTAGAGTCCCAGTTCTTTCTCATCTTATCCTGCACATGAGGAGCTTTTAAAGGGAGATGCTGTCAACCAAACTATTTAGCAACAACAACACCACAACAAAATTGTTTAGTTAAGTTTTTACAAAACAATGCAGGGTCTGTAGGGGTATTGAACCAAAACCGTAAGGGCATCACAGTTCGGTGCATGAATTTACACAGAGAATACACAGTATAAAAACTAACTACTTAACTACATTAATTAATGTAATGCAGAACTACTGTGAGATACACATTTTTTTTAGGGACACCTAATCTGTAGCCCCACGTGTCTAATCTGAAACACAAACACTGCAGGGAGGTAAACAGTCACAAGTTGGGTTTATGCACTCTGCACCAGACTGGTGCCGTGTACACAAAGATTGTAAACCTGGAAACTGAGCTCAGCCGCTGCCATGCGGAGTGGATGTGCTTCACCTCCACGTGGACACAAAATTAGACTAAAACAAGCATTTAAAATGCGTGGAAATGACTTACGGTGAATGTAAGTGCTGTGTGTTATCCTCTCCGGTTAATGTGTGAAGACTTCACGGCGCCGCTCGTGCTTCTCCGGTTCGGTAAATGAAGGATGTGGCAAAGGTATGCCTGTCGCACTTAATAGCAAGAATACTTTCTTTTATCTTTTGTGGGGCGAGGTCTCGCCTAAGTAGATTTTTTTTTGTTTGTTATTATTCTATGTAATTTGCACTTTCATAAATAAGAGATGCTGTATTTTCAGTTTACTAGCTGATTGTCTTATTTTGTTTACAAGTTCCAGATGGAGTCTGGAGATGATGTGGGGTACTTATTGTTTACTGTTTACATCTCACTTTACACACTTCAGGCTGTTGCAGCTAGCTCAGGGGAAAGACTGTATGACACTAGGTGGTACAGCCTGAGACATGCACAATTTAAAAAAAACAACAAAAAAAACAAACCGTGATTTCTGAACCAAGGTATGAACCGAACCGTGACTTCTGTGTACCGTTCCACAACTAAGGGTATGTCCCAGAAAACAAGTTTAACTCAACGCCACAGTTGACCTATGCCTCGACTAGTTCTTGGCCATCTGTTTGGTGTGTCAGGGCCTTTGAGTTGTCAGTACACCCGCTTTCTGGAACAAACCCCTGCTAGTTTTGCCAGATAAAGATTTTAATGGCCTCAGGGCAGCTAGTACTTTACACTGGACTGGGTCTATGTGATGTGTTAATTAGTGGTGTGTGTCTTGTGTGTGTGCTGTGTGTGGGTGTAGTTGTTCCGTATCAATGAAGCCAACCAGTTGATGCAGTATGACCAGTGCCTGACCAGAGGAAGTGATAATTCAGCGGTCATCATCACACACTGTGATCAGAACCAGAACACTGAGTGGAAGTACTTTAAGGTGAGACACACACACACACATTCACACTAGACAGAAAGTTGAAAGTATTGGGATAAAGAAAAATTCACCCACTCTCTCTCTCTTTCCCTCTGCTTATCCAGGATCTCCATCGATTCACTCATGTACCAACAGGTAAAATCTGCACTATTTTAACACAGAATGTTTGTTAGTTTTCACTCTGTTTTTATATATTTCACACAGTGATTCATTGTCATCAGTGTCCCTGACAATCATCATATCACCAGTGGAAGGAAAATTAGGAAGCCTTAATTTCAATAAAACTATCAGTGGTGGTGATGGTGTCACACTACTGCTAGTATGGTCTGTAAAGGGTTTCCACAGTGGTGAAAAAACCTGAAAAGTCATGGAAAGGTTTTGGGATTTTGTCCATAAAAATGTGTGGGAACCCCTTTCTGTAGTCCTTCTGGTATAGTTAGAGGAGAAAACACTGCCACCTGATCAGACAGTGCATGAAGCAACCACTAGGCACATAGAGCCTGTGTGTAGTTAAACTTTAGTTAACCCAGATATATCAGTATTAGCAGATTAGTAACAAGAACTTGCAGTACAGTACAGTGTCAAATATACTGTATATTTGAGAACAGTACCTCCAAACACAAACCCCTTTGGAAAAGCTCCACTTCCAGGGATCCATATGGGAGGCAGGGATTCTGAATCCCTGTAACAACTGCTAATGGTAATGTTCATCTGTGTTCTCCTAACAGGGAAATGTCTGGACCGCTCCGATCTGCTCCACAAAGTCTTCATATCAGACTGTGACAACAGTAAAACCACCCAGAAATGGGAGATGAACAACATAGTGGCTGTCTGAATATTGAACAACTCGCACAAAGAAAACCACTGGAAGCTTGGAGAGAAACATGGTGGCTGTTTGAAGAGACACACACACACACACACACACACACACACACACACACACACACACACCAATAAATACATTTATACTACTTTTACAGATATATCAAGTTGATACTGTCCTTTAAAGAAAAAAAGTTTTTTATATGAGCCAGTCAGTATCAGTGTACCTCCAACATGAGGGAGTTAAAATACAGAGTATCGACTATTAACAGTTTCAACCCAAAAGTTGGTTGGTACTGTTGGTCCATACAGTCATGCATTCTACAGACACATAGACACTCCAGGTGACAGAAGAACTGGTTGGTATGGGGGCTGAAACTACTGGTCCTCCGATTGACCTGTTGGATAAACACTGAACTAAGACATGTGGACTCCTTCTCTGTCCTTCTGTTTCTGTCCTTCATAGTGGTTATGTTTACACTGTCTTTCTTTTTTGT
The DNA here is from genome assembly GCF_004354835.1 of Perca flavescens. Lineage (NCBI taxonomy): Eukaryota > Metazoa > Chordata > Actinopteri > Perciformes > Percidae > Perca > Perca flavescens. Next base: position 39,736,660 of record NC_041332.1, on the reverse strand, counting down.
TCCTTTGGTCTTTTTTTAAACCACTAAATTGATTAATGAAATTAATCACATCAACTCTGACTATTGAACAGTCACGCTCTTATTAGACTTTTTCAATCAACCAAGGAGTCCTTTTTAGTGGTGGAGTCTATGAAACATCAGTGTGTTTTACTAGGTGTTTTAACCAAGTCTGTACATACGCTGGGGGCATAAAATGGCTTCCAGGCTGAAATAGTTAGTTAAAATAGGATGTCAAAAACTAAGCATTTATTTGATATATTAAAGAAAGACTCCGATGAGCCAAATCTGTTTATAGAGCAATCATCCCGGCACGTATGGAACAATCAACATGTAAAGATTATTTCTCTGCACGGTCATGTTCGCCAATAGGCCAATTTTGCGATGTCAGCCAAAATACATACAAACCTTATTCTGGGGCCAGGGAGAGGCCATCCTCAGATGCCAATGAGATGTAAGTAAAGCTCCAATAGGCACATAGTAAACAGGCTGGACACTGACATATTCTGATATTGAATTGTATTTTTTTTTTCTTCACATTTGCACTCCAGAGTTTGTGAAAGGCATTCTTAACATCACCAATTAAAAATGCCACCAAACTTTCGAAAGTATGGCTATTGCGTAAAATGCAGGATTATTTCAAATGAAGTACTCTATTGGTATTGGTATCACTTTAAGGCTACTGGTATTGTAATTTTTTAAACAATACCCAGCCCTACAAGCAATGCTTATGTCCTACATAAAGCTTCATTTATCTCAAGTCCATTCCCGCTATGCCCTGCCTGAAACCATCCCACCTAGAGAAAGCATTCAAATGCACAATAGCATGAATAAAAGTAACTCGTCTTTCTTTTGTTCAATTTGATTAGTTGCCATTTACTTCAATTCATTTCCATTGGTTTGAATTCCTTTTCATCAACTTCTACAAACACAGAGATGCTTTAGAGTTACTTAAACATGTTGAGAGCACATTTTTAAGAACAGGGATCTGACTGACAAAGGACTTATGAACTGCCTGCCTTACTGACAGTCTTGATCAGTAATTCAGTAGCTGACCAGTTATCTGTGATATAGTTACTGCCTGTCTGAAAATAAAAATATGACACTGGGTTGTTTGGGTGGGGATTGATACCAGTGAGAAATACACAGCTTATGGTGGGGAAAACAACAAATGAAGAAAATGTGGGTTTTTTTGGTTTGTTTTTGTAAGGGAAAGAGGGTTTGGTGTATAGGTGATCATGGATGCAATGTTTTGTACAATGTAAATAGATTTCTTTGTTAAGATGATCATGATGTATTTTGTGAAGGGCCTTGAATGATGTAAATATCTAACTTATAGCAGAAATTTAATAATATGGGCTGAACAGTGGGTGATTGAGTGAATAAAAGACCAGATTTTTACTACCACCACTGTGTTTTCTCTTTGATATTGTGATTTCATTATAAAGCATTTTTTAAATGACTTATAAGGTCAAGTATCATAATATTCTATAATTGCTGGTCACTTTGTGTCTATAATGCATTTATGAGTATATAATCTGCTTATAGCAATGTATAAGTATAGTTATAAGCACTTGTAAATCATCATAATGCCTTATAACAATTATAACACATAAACCATAATGACTTAGGTCAAGTATTATAATACGTATAAAATACCATTTTCTGTATTATAATTATCAAATTTTGATACATAATTGTATAATGCCTAATTATCACTGCTGTGTAAGGCATTATAATGTGATTATAAGTTACATTAAAGGTGCAGTAGGTAAGACTTATAAAACTAACTTTCTGTCATATTTGCTGAAACTGACCCTATGTTCCAGTAGAACTACATGAAGCAGGTCATTTAAAAAAAACATTGGCTCCTCTGGCACCACCTACAGCCTGTAGAGCGATATGCAAAAATCCACAGCTCCCTGTTCAGATGCACCAATCAGGGCCAGGGGGGTGTCTAACTGTGTGTTAATCACTGCTCATGCACACGCATTCATTATCCCTTGTGGGGGGGGGCTTAGCAGACTGTTTTGGGCTTTAGCAGAAAGGGGGATGGTCTAAGAAGTTGTCGATTTTCATTTTGGATCTTCACTTCCTACCTACGGCATCTTTCATCAGCGGTCATTGGTCGCTGAAACGGAGGGTCTGACACAATTAAACTGGTTGAGGCGGCAGATATGGACTTGACTCCAGTCAAAGAATCAGGCTCCAGAGGAGAGTATATGGTTAACAGAGATTTATTTTGAGTTGATGTTTGTTTGGTGTTTGTGGTCTACAAGAAACAAAGATAAATATAATAAGAATATCAATTTAAGCTGCAGTATAATGATGCCAATGATAAAGGAGCTATACTAATAATTATGAATATTATAGGAATCAACAGTGGCTAATATAATTACTAAATTAACTAAGCAGCAGCTATAAACTTACAGTGGACAATAATATTAGCTATAGGTGTTACCAATGTTACAAGCAGTGGTGGAATGTAACAAAGTAAAAATACTTTTTCACGTATCTGTACTTAAGTAGAATCAATAGTGCATATTTTTGACTTTTACTTTGTTACATTTTGCAGCAATTATCTATACTTTCTACTCACCAGTGAAGTTTGGTTGCCATAGATATAAATGGGGCACCACCAATTCTTCATCAGCTTCCAAGCCGGCTCCGGTGCTCCAGAGACCGGGCGCAGTGCCGCTGTCCCTCTGTAATACAGCCTCCGGTAAAAGTGAAAATGTTTTTTTAATTATTATTCCCTTTTTTAAATCATAGTTGCCATCTATTTATCTCTACAGCGTTGTTTACTTCTCCGACAGGCTACGTAAGACGCGTTCATATCTTATTTATTTGGCTGGACCTCTTCAGCCTCCCCATTTCTGCTGCTTCACACACTTACGCTCCAATGGTTAAAGGAAATAAAACCGTCTTAAAATACATCCATTAATAAAACCAACCGCATTCTGATTATAACAACACATTTCTGTTTTATGCTGGTTAGGATAGGAACTTTTAAAAAAAGCCAGGCCTTGTTTGTGGTAGTGGACAGTATGGATACTGTCGAAGCTCAGCATCAAAGTAACTGAACCACCCCTTTGTAAATCACGTGTCGCTAGATACAGTGCTCAGTACTCACTGACCAAGGTGCAAACTAACAAACTAATGAACTTTTTTTTCTTATTTGCATATTATTACAAATACGATTAAGAGAATAAATCGTTATGCAAGCACTTTTACTTTTAATACTTAAAGTACATTTAAAGGTCCAATGTGTAGGAATTTCTCCCATCTAGCGTTGAGATCATATATCGCAATCAACTCTGTCGCACCACGCAGGTAGTTCAAAGTACGTATTACAGCTACGGTAGCCTTAACGCTTCAAAAACACACCCTTTTTCTTTTTCTGGGCGAAGAAGAAGACTCCTGTTCCTGAAATTTGGATTTTGAATATGTGTGGTCCTCCATGTTTCCTTCTTCCAACTTGCCGGGGCCGGGAAGCTACGATACCCATTAGCAGCATTAGCAGCACCTGTGAGTTTATCATGTGACAGCGAAAACACGAAAGGCGGAGAAGTATGTCCTGTATGTCCCTTACCAGCTAACATATTTCAAGATGGCGCATGAATATGCAGCGTCTACCCCAGTTTATGCAAATACAAATGTAAAATTTCAAGCCAAAAGGAATACTTGGAATTGATGGTGGTGGTAAATATTCATGAAAAAGGTTTGTGAACGGGCAACACAGATTTTGATAATGAACAATAAACACGTTACACACTGGACCTTTAAAATCAGGTACTTTTTACTTTAACTTAAGTAGAGTTGTCATTGTGGTACTTCTACTTTTAATAAAGTAAATATGTCTCTGGTTATTTGTACTTTTACTTAAGTACTGAGATTCAGCTCTTCTTCCACCACTGGTTACAAGCAAGGGGGTAAGCATCTCTCCACAACGCGTACCTCCTATGGCGCCATTTTGATGCTAACAAGCCATCACCCGCCGTTATCATTCCATTGACTGCCATTCATTTTGACATCACTTTGACAGCGAATAACTACATCTGAAGCGTTTAAAGACTTTATTTGTCCATTGTTTATTTCTAAAGATACACGACATGTATAACAGGCTGCATTACCTTGTACCTCACGTTATGGCTCCGTAGCAGACGTTTTTGTAAAAATAGGCTAATGATTGTGTCATAACCACGCGACATACTGTCGCATAGTGGAGGAATTACCGTATAGTACAGGAGAAGCTCGCAGGCAGTTTCGACTTACATTAGCTGTTTAAGTTCAATTACTAATGTTAACTAGCATTTTAGTTAGCAATAATTAGCCTGTGCCTATGTTATCTCCTTACATATACCTACACTCTCTGTCTCTGCAAGATTGGGAATGAGCACAGCTACCATAAGACTTCCAACTTTCAGACAGGTTGCTCACGTCACATCTACGTCTTCAAGCTCAGATGGAGGCTGCGCAGTAACGCTCAGCCATCACCGGAAAAGTGCTTCTAATAGCCTTCACTGGTCTCCGTCCAGAGCAACGGGGTCTGTTGGTCCATTTCTTTAACTGTCTGTGGTTACAATTAGGCTACAGACATGGAGTGTTAAATAAATCCCAAGGTGATTAAATGCACATAGCCTACAGAGCACAGAAACTGAGATTCACTTCACAATAACCTCCTACATTATATTATAAAAGTGAACTTAAACATAAACACTCAGCACACACAGAATGTGATATAAACCGGCGTTATAACATATTAACGGCGATGATTAGCTAAGTAGACTCTTAATGAGCGAGCCGTGGAGAAAGGAAAAGGCTTTCATGATAACTCCTGCAATAACTTCGATCTAAATAGTTAAACTATACAGTTAAACTAACACATATATTTGTTCTGCATGGTGTCACATAACAAACTTCACATGTACAATACTCACATTTTCCTTACGAACGCACCAACCAGACAGAATGAAGCAAAGGAATAAATAAAAGGTCTGCTGTCTCTCTAAACAGACATTAAAGCGAGAAGAACAAGTTTTTACGACAGTGTTGCCAAATATCTATTCTGAAGCTGTAGGTGGAGCTCTATAGAGAAACCTGTAGGGTTGGGCATTGTTTGGATTTTAACGATTCTGATTCCAATTCCGATTCTTCCTTTCAATTCCGGTCAAATCGATTCTCGATTCCGATTCTCTGAGGGGTGGAGTTGAAACGGGTCACATGCCTACTTTCACAAATAAGAGGAAAGTTTAATTTTGATTCAACGGTGGTTTGCAGTTTTACAGCTTTTCAACGTAAAATAAAGCCAGACTAGAGCGCCGCTTACTGTGCTCCATGGCTGCAACACAACAAACACCTGGCCACTATGGAAACCCAAACTTGCGCATGTTAAATTGGGAAGTGATGATCGGATTTGAAACCAAATCTTCCAAATGATTCCAAAACGATTCCAATACAGAAACGATTCCGATGGAATCGTAATTTTTGAAACGATTCCGATTAGGAATCGGTTCTCGATGCCCAACCCTAGAAACCTGCGAGCAAAAAGCGATGTTGTAACTTTGGTTCTGTGAGTGAATAGTCTATCTCTCCACCGTTAAATATTCCATATATACACGGATGATCCCCTGAGGTCAGGTAGGTGGATACACACCGGCTTGCCCGGCCATGCTCTATGCTATTTCCTATACAGCACCTGTGCTGGCGTGGAATCACTGATAGTTTGATCAGAACCGTCTCAGAGCAGCCTGCAGCTGGAGAGATAGTCTCTTCACTCAGAGAACCAAGGTTACAACGTAAACAAACGTTCTCTATCGTATCAAGACTATCTCTCCACCGTATTCCATATGTACGGGAAACTCTTTAAGACACCCTGTGAGGAAACAGTGCTGCCCAAGCCCTGATAGTGTAAAAAGAAGTTGTAATGAACTGTTCTAAAAGAACACTATGAACCATTAACCAGACCAAGGCCCTGTAATTCGCAAAGGCCAAGCCTGAGAGGCAGAGGGGCTGCTGGGAGTAGGTTGCAAGATGAAAGACTGACCCAAGGAACACATAGAGGTCCGCACCTTTTCTTTGTTCAAGGCCGACACCTAAAGAAAAAGGCCACTCCGGTCAGCCTGCAAAGCGCTCAGCTGACCAGGGAGACAACAAACCGGTGAGATGAACACATAACCACCAAGGCTTAGTAATCCATCAATGTGACACCCCCAGCACACACTCACAAAGGAGGGGCTGGCTGCCACATTCAGCAAATGAAGGTGGACAGAGATGACCACGTGGCTGCTGTACATATAGCAGCGTGGGAGATTTGTCACCATAAGCCCACAAGGTAGCAACGCCAAGGGTTGAGTGCCCCATTACCCAGGATGGGACAGGCACACCCGGAAATGTATACGCCTGTTCAATAGCGTCCACAACCCAGTGGGACAGCCATGGCTTTGACAAAGGTGCGCCCAGACGACCGGAAGCAGAATGACCGCTGGACAGTCTTCCTGAGGGCCCATGTGCACGTAATGTATTCTGCCAGGGCCCTGACCAGGTGAAATGTGGACTGGGGCCACTCTACCATCCAAGCTTTTTCAGGAGAGGAGAGTGAGTGGAACCCAGATGGAACCTCTTTCAGGAATGCTGGATCGGGGTAAAGGATAAACCGGCCCTATCCTGCAAGAACGTGCAGCCTTAACTGCTATTTTTAAACAGGCAGGTCGTAGAGCTTGCTTACTCTTCAGGCAAAGGTATGCCAAAGTAACCCAGTGTCAAGGGAGAGATACTTCACATCAGGAAGGATGCAGAAGTGTTCCAAGGACCATGGTCAAACCCAAAGAGAGACTAAAGGACTGGACTTATGACCGCCAGCCTTAAGAAGCCCCTGAGAAATCAGGAAATCAGGAAGCAGTAATACTCATGCAGTGTGGAAGCACAACACACACTGCCTAGACCATTGCCAAAATTCCTTGGATGGTTGCAACCGATTTACCCGCCTCCAGCTGGGTCAGCAGAAATGACAGGAGGCCACGCTGCTGTCGCAGAGTAGGGAACCACCTGTTAAACTTACACATGTGGTAAGCACCCTCCCAACTGCAAGCCCAGAACCACACTCAGGAAGGGGTGGAACCTGTTCCCACACAGCAAGACCCTCTGGGGCGGGGGCCCCAAGGTGCCCTGTGCAAGATGGGAGGTATAGCCTAAAACCACATCATGAGGGGCCAAAGACGAGCCGCCAGATGTAGTCACACTCCGTCAGCCTGAATTCTCAGAGAAGAGGCTGGAGGAAAGCTGAAGGAGGAGAGGCGTAAAGTAAGCCATAGGAGGCAGCATAGGCCTGCAAGAATCAAACCTGTGGCAGGGACTGAGCCTTAGTACACCTGCAGCCTGCACGCTCAACCAGGTGAGCCACAAGGGCAACTTCCTTTACTTTCATGCCAGAGCGTCCCAACCCAGGGGCGGACTGACATTCCTAGGGAGAAGAAGAGTAGACACCGTCTGTCCTCTTGTCCCTAGCTGAAGCGACACCCAAGGGTGGAGCCTCCACTCCCTCAGCACAATGTCTGCTATGCCTTCTAGTTAGCAGCCCGGCATATGCACTGCTATGAGCGAGCCGAAGAGGGGATATGCCCGCAGCTACAGCCTGGTCGCTAGCTTGCACATTGGCTGCCACCACTGTGCTGTTGATCCTGACAAAGACGATGACTTCTCAGTTCAGGCTTGCAAGATCTGGCAGAGTGCTAGGTGAACAGATCTAGCTCCAGGGCAGAGATATGCTGAGTCACCTAGAGGCTGTACCAACGGCCGCTGACCCGGCTGCCTTGTGAGGACAGCACCCCAACCTGCCTGGGGCACATCTGTGGAGATCAGCTGGTAGTAAACCACTGGTCGCAGTGCAATTCTTTGCTATGCTTCAAAGTCAGCCACCAGCAGAAGGCTCCATGCCTCTATGAGACCAACCATAGTCCGGTGCACAGGTCTCAAGTAGAGGAGGGTGAGGGGAACTATCTGGACGTCCTAAAACCCATGAGGTAAAGGCAGAGCCACCAGTCAACCTGAGAATGCGGCTGGAACTGGCATAGCGGCATCATCTCTTCGAGGCCCTCAATCAGCCCTCGCTGCCTGTGAGTGCAATAACTGCCTCCATACAGTGAGGACCGGGGGAGCCAGCGAAATGCCGAAGGCAGACTTAAGACTCAACATCCGTCCCTTGAAGTAAAACCTCAGGAAATCAGTGACAATGCCAGAGAGGTATCTGGGAGTGCGGGTTCCTGAGATAGATGGCGGCACACCAAACACCTGTCGTGATGGATTGCCGTCAACATCTTGCAACCCAGGGGGTAAAGAAATAGACCAGCCTGCAGATCCCCAGACTCCACACCCTGTATGGCTGCTCTTAGCCAAGGATGTGGACTTCCCTGTCCGCAGAACGTCTACAGAATGAGGGCCGTCACCAGCTTTATGAAAAGGTGGGAGACCTCGTCAGAAGACGAAGAACGAATAACCGTGGATTGTTGCGTTCTTTTTGTCACACAATACTACGAGTCGGAGAAAAGATGGATTTTTGTAACATTTTTAGTAACATTTAGGATTCTATTCACCCAGTTATTGACATATTACACAAATATATTTCACAGTTTGATACATGAAAATTACGTTTTAATTAACGTTAACGTTAGGCTACTGCTCTGCTTTCTGCTCAAGACTCGGCTTAAAGCCATTGTTGTCATATAGCAACCGAGCGTCTCTAGCCAATTTCAGCTGCACAAGCTACAAAATAACTAATCAGGCGGTATTTAACTCCTAATAAGACTATAGCGACATGCCTATAGGTAGCAGTATACAGTGCTATGTGTACGACTTCTTCATTTGGTTACAACAAAGACAAAAGTGCTTAAAATTGTAGAAAACCACAATGTTTACTACGTGTGATGCACGACGTAGCCATCTTTGAAAGTGAACTCGGGGTCCTCTGAGTTCAGACAACTTGACGAGTCGTATATACGACCTCGGTGGCGTTCTTTTTGCAACTTCCGGTTCGTAACTCCGGAAAACGACTCGTAAATCGACTTCGGTGGACAAAAAGAACGCACCATAACTCCAGCCCGTTTCAGAAAGAGAGGGTACTTAACTTCAGAGTCAGTTACTATGGTAACTGAGTCTGTAAACCTAATCTGGTCGGGAGCAGGTTTTCTTCAATAAACCTTGTGTTTCTCTCAGTCTCCTTTCTCTGACACAGCACTCTTTCATTTCCTCATTCATTCATTCAGTCTGTAGCAGGTGTATTTTAGCACAGTTTGTTATCTGCATGAATAAAAAAACAGGGTTGGTACATTTTTTTTTTTAGATCCATTTTTTATTAGCACCATTTATCATTCTGACATACAGAACAAATTCCACAATATGTGCCAGGTAATATCTTATGGTGCACAGAACAGAGAAACACAAATTGAACAAGAACAAAAACCCTCTCCCACCCCCCACCTTCTGCGGTCTTGAGGAAAACAAAACAAACAGAAATCACACCTTGCCTAGTCACTATCCTCTAGTTCTTGTGGTGCTGATTAGGTCTGTTACTTGTGCTGCTGTGCTTTTCCGTAGGTTGATAGTTGATGATTTGGCTTTGTTAATCCTTGCTGTAGAGAGCTCAAGCATAACTATGTCTAGAAAATACGCTAACAGTGGTATGTTGGTGACATGTTGGAGTATTGCATGGATAGCTTATTTTAGTTCAATCAATTATATATATTATATTTTTTATGTTATATTTCTACCTTAATTCTCTCACAAATGCAAGAGTTTATCTCATTTCCCACATGTAGATTTTGATTCTAACTTTGTGAGACATCCAGTCTGGAACATAATGTGAGCACTGTTTGTCTGAACAGATAGGGGCTACAAGGTCACCCTAAAACTATCTCTAGTTTTCCCATGCCAGTTTGAGATGTAACTGGGAGGGTGAAAGTCGTACAGGGAGGAGGCGGAGGCAAAATGGCTCCGAGATGTCTCTTGTGTTTTTCGATTGTCTTCATGTGTATCAGATTGCATGTAAAAACTGTAGCGTCATAATAAGCCAAGTGCGTGTGTGCTGTCACTCTGAAGATGCATAGAAGCCTAGTGTTCTGTTCACTCATTTGAGGGAAATATAAAAATATATATTTTTAATAAAATACAAAAACCTAAACTTGGTTTACTTTCAACTGTCTTATTTGTTTCACGTTACTAAACTTGCAAAACTCTTCCCCTGCTGCAAAGGAAACTTCCATTACAAAGTCCTATAACAATAACATAATACTGAGGAGTTATGGTTCTTTGATTTTGTCAGATGACCTCAGTGAACTCTGCCGCATCTGTGGTAATGTGGAGGATGGCCAGGATGAGTTTCCTGGGTAGCCCAACATTTTTGTTGTCAGTATAGGATTTCAAAAGGTTTCAAAAGAGAAAGCCTATGGACACTATATATGTTGATTTATGTCTAATTCTCTTTTGTAAAATGTTCAGATTTCCTGTGACTCATGTCATCATTGGTAGCACCAGCGATGTGCAAAATGTATCCCTACTGACAGTGAGGTGTGAGGCTTGCAAGTAGTGATTTGGCTCAAGCGTGGCCAGTGTGCTCCATAGTGCCCACAAACACAAGCCATGGTTTGAATAAAGTTCCATTGATGTTCATGAATTGTGGTGGGAACATTGGGCCTCATTCACCAACCGTTCTTACGAAGAAATGTGTTCTTAAACCCCACTTATGCACTTTTTACGAAGATTCTGACATTCACTAAGGTTTTCTTATCTTGAATTTGTTCATAGCTAAGAACAAAATTTACGAACACTCAAGAGCACTCTTACGCACATTTGAATGATGACAATTTGCTCCAAATAATTGGTTACTGCAATTTATTTGATTCTACAGTCGTTTACAATGATAGTATTGTACTGTAATGTATTTCTGATCATTTGTTGAAAAAGAAGAAAACACTGCAATTTACATCAGCAATTAAACTGGAGCAATCGGCGCCCAATGCATGCCGGTTAGATTTGTGTCCGACTTGATCTCGACTTGCTCTGACGTCATGCACACGTGGGCAACAATAATCTCACGAGATCAAGGCGGCCGCAGTTTTTAGGTCTACGGAAAGCCTTTCCACTCCCTATTCAGCCCCATTGTACCGAATTTGGTTGCAGTTCCACCAGAGTTCCACTGGGGGTGATCGCAGTCCAGTGCAAAATGAATGGGACTCTATGGAGCTAGATGGCTAAATGTGTCTCTTTTCGCCCAAAAGTTGAATGAACGAGTACTTATGTCCTTTTGATTTCTTATAGGGTGAGTCGTTGTTGCCCATAACACGCCATGTATACTAAACATGAGTTGAATTTGCACCACAGCGCCGCCACGCCTTGATGCTCATAACAAGAATAGCATGTATAGTTATCTTTATTGAAGTGAATTAGGTTCAAATCGCCGACATGCATGAATGATATTTTTGCAGTTTTACACATAATTATCCACGATGATCACATTACACAAAACTGAAATTTCACTTCAAAATGACACATTGTCAATATTTTTAGAGACCCCTCAAAATTTCACAAATCACATTTTCAGGGGAGCCCATGTCTTATTAAGGGGAGCCGAGCTCCGCCGAGCTCCCCCGTAGATTGCACCCTGATTTGGTAACATCTTTATAAGAATGGGTGCTTATGGAAATACTAACGTCACTATGTCAAAGGCAAAGGAGACAGAAAGATGATCAACTAATTTAACAAGTGTACAAAAGTATTGTATTTCTTTTATATGGGGACACTTTTTCAAAATAAGTCATTATGTTTTAAGGTATAATAATAAATGGTTTTAAAGAAGAATATTTTGGTCAATATAGACAGCTTTTTTTATTCAATCAGGAGAAACACTGAAAAGAAGGATAATGGTAGGCTACAGTCTCCATGCTACACTAAAGATAGTATTAAGGCTTTTCTCTGTGTACACATGTCCTCTACGAGTATAATTGAGGCTGTATTAATTGTGTCCCCTTAAAAAAAATTTCTTCAGAAATTTTATGTTTATTGTCCCCCCCTACTGTTAGATCAGATTTACGCCCATGCTGACCAGCCGGGCTGCTCATCTTTATTTTTACAGAGCGGACACAAAGCGACGCACGGGTCTGCTCCAGATCTCGGAGTGTTTGAGCCTACACCATATCGACTGTTAACGTCACGGGAACACGGGAACTTAAACTTTAAAACTAGGCTAATGATATTCGGGGCTACAATAAAAGCCCTGCAAAAATGACCTGGTTAATATTGGTGCACATAACTACTTAGGCTTATACTTAGGGCAATGTTGGTCAGCCTAAGTAGCGCCCTTTATATAAATCTAAAGGGCGCTACTTAGGCTGACCAACATTGCCCTCTAGCGGCGAGCAGTCGTATGTCGGCAGGCAGTTTGTTTTCGGCACAACAGAGACAGTCACCGAAATGTGAGTGTGTGTTGCTGGAGATCGAGAGAGAGAGAGAGAGAGAGAGAGAGAGAGAGAGAGAGAGAGAGAGAGAGAGAGAGAGATGGTGGTGGGGGGGCAAAGGTTTCCTCTTAGCGAAATGCTCTGAGCACTTCCAAACCCCATGAAACTAAGTGTGAATAGATTAAATAAACTGTTCATGAGATGTGTTCAAGACACACACACACACACACACACACACACACACACACACACACACACACACACACACTCCCGCTTTTAGAGAGATAAATTCAGAGCCATGTAGCAGTCGTGCTCGTCCCTCATTGGTTGCGACAGCAAAAACAGTTGACGCAACACGGAAGTTACTTTTGTAACTTCCGTGTTGGAGACTGTAGCCTACGTGTTTTGGAGGGAGGGACAGTAATGTTAATGTAATGCAGAGTGACTGTTTCCATTTTAATAATAACTTGAATTAGTTGTGGAGAACATTACACAGCAAGGAAATGAAACGGTATATTACAGTTGTGTTGCAGTTTTTCTTGGCGGGGCACATCAATAGTTGGGATGATGGTAAGTATTGCTTCCTTCCTTCGACCTGTTTCAGTAGTCATAGCTATACTGACAGTCAGTATATCTATGTTTCAGTAGCAAAGTAACGTTAACAACAACAGACAATCAGTAACCATGTAGCGGAAACCAAACAGACAAAACACCACGACTTCCGACAGCTTTCCAACTTTAGCTACATTTAAAAGAAAGTAAAATCAAACTATGTAAATTAAAGAGTTTTATACGCTGTCTGAAATACATACCGGTAGCGATACATGTTCAATTCTAACATTCGTTTTAACGGAACATAGTAAGAACAGGCTAACGTTAGGCGTAAGGTACCGAACCTGCAAAGAAAATCCACGACACAAGTTGCTCTGCTAGACTAATACGTACGGTAGTCACAATTGGAAGGCATGTAACGTTAGCTAGTGTTGTAGAAATGTCCGTATCAGTGACGTTCATGCTCATGTAAGAGTCGAGTAACGTTAATTCCTGTTATTTCTTGCTAGTTAAACTCACAATTTCAGTCACCAGTGGCAATATTTCACATTAAGGAAGTTACATTTTGCTAAGTGCGTCACAGGTAAATAGCATAATTACTACTTCTAATAATAATGATGGTACTTATTCGTTTAATTGTATCTCTTAAATATCTTAGAAAATCCATCTGGCCGTTCACTGCAATGATTCTGTATTTTGTGGATGACTTCATGCAGCTGTGAGTAGAACACTGTAAATAGGGCTGGGCAATATGGAGAAAATCAAATATCACGATATTCTTGACCAAATACCTTGATGACGATATTGTAGGATTGACAATTGGTGCTTTAACAAAATATTATTTACCCAATGAGATGTTTGATAAATAATCATCAGAAATGTCGATTTAATGACAAAGTGTGTAAAGGCAAATAATAGAACAGCTAGAACAGTCTGTTGAGTTCAGAAAATGACATCACTTTACTCTAATGCAGCCTTCAAAACCAGGAAAAGACCACACTTAATATATTACGGTTTTACGATATCCAAAATCTAAGACGATATCTAGTCTCATATCACGATATCGATATATTGCTCAGCCCTAACTGTAACTTACATTTGCGTCCTTCTTTTCCTTCTGGTTATGTTGTTGTTGTTTATGGTCCCCAAGGGGAAATTCTCATTTACACCACTGTACGTTATGGACAGGACGCTTACAGAAACCCAGAAGTACAGAATCAATGACACAAAATAACAAAAACAGATAACACAAAGTGGCAGCTCAGGGACCTGCACTTGCGTCCAGATGGAAGAATGTTGAAATGGCGGTTTGGTGGGTGGGTGTAGTCCTGTGTGTGATTTTTGTACAATATTTTTAATTCTTTACCTGAAAAGCTGCACGAAACTCGCAGGATGAAAACAAAACAAAAATTCTATAATTTATTGTCTCCTACTGGGAAAGGTATGTTAAAAAAGATGCATCAATGTTCTGTTTTTATGCTATTTAGCACCAGTACAGCCTTCAAAAAACATTACTAAAAATTACAAAAAAAATACAAAAAACTCCATTCTCTGGAAAACCTGTTGCTTCCAGAGTAATTGCCTTTTTTAGCATGGAGCATGTTTGTGAAGGGACTTTTCTCCTCTCCCCTCTACAGGCAGCGTGCTGCTGCGGGACGTCCAGGTGTTGACTCTGTACAAGGGTCGCTATACCACGGCGAGGCGCTCCAGCCCAGTGCCCCAGCTCCAATGTGTTGGAGGCTCTGCGGGATGCCAGGCCTTCGTCCCAGAGGTGATCCAATGTCAGAACAAAGGCTGGGATGGAGTGGATGTACAGGTGAGGAGGGAGGCTCTGGTAGGCAGCTAGGACAGAGAGATTAAGTGTATGGAATATGATATTTGCTCAGCAGTAGGGCTGAAACAATTGATTAATCTGAAGATTATTTTCTTGACTAATCATTTGCTTTAAAATGTAACAAAATAGCGAAAAATGACCATCATAATTCCCAAAGTCCAAGTTGATGTATTCAAAGAAATAGCTACTTTAGCTGACTGACAAAAAAAATTAACCATTGAATCCCTGGTAATAGGATTGGTCAAAAACATTTTCCTGATATTCAAACTTTGGTGACTTTTTGCTTTACACACTAAGTGGATTTTGATTTGATTTATTAGACAGTAACAGAAATAAATGCATAACAAAATGCCATCACAGTGACATTGTACATTTATCAGAACTGTCGAGGATAACACAAGAAAGTTACAAACTTATTTCCATTGTGGATAGAGTTCATGTGGTACATAGGGCTGGGTATTGGTACCGAAATAACCCAGTACTAAGTAGTATCAAAAATTCTCTAGACAGACTTGCTCGCAGCCAATTCACCACAAGCATTCTTTGGTTTAATGCAATGTGATTGGCCCACTAC
Organism: Perca flavescens; assembly: GCF_004354835.1. Taxonomy (NCBI): domain Eukaryota; kingdom Metazoa; phylum Chordata; class Actinopteri; order Perciformes; family Percidae; genus Perca; species Perca flavescens. Next base: position 39,721,257 of record NC_041332.1, on the reverse strand, counting down.
CGCAGCAGCAGTTTCCAGTCTGTGGTGTGGTTAAGTCGAGCGCAGTTTATTTGACAGAGTTAGCAATTCAGCGTGCCAAAATGCTTACATTCACATGATGGCTATCTAATCTGACTTTCTAAACTCCCAAAAATTGATATTGGCATCAGCCTTAAACATTTAGTATCCATTAGGCTATAACTCCAACAAACACAATAGCCTGTATTTGCTGATTAGAATGATATTGTCCTTGTTGCCATACAAGTCATTTCTATTGGTCAGGACACCTGCAAAGCGAGTTACATTATATCAATCATGGCAGACTCTTTTATTTCCCCCAGTGCCAGGAGGTGTGACTGACTTTAAAATTAGGTATACTTTTAATATAACTCATATATGATAATAAATTCCTTGATTTTGGAAACAAAGAGTTGTATACCACTAGAGATGCACCAATTCATTGACTGTTCACCGGAATTGGCCGATTTTCACGTGATCGGTCATGACTGGCCGGTCAGTCTGACATATGCCGATTTTATGCTGGTCAAATGCTGTACGTAAATAAATAACATTGTAAAGGCTACCATACACAATGCATAGGAATTACATATAGGCTAGCAAATAATAACAATAAACCCACTATTAATTACATTATCTTAAAGGTCCCATGGCATGAAAATGTCGCTTTATGAGGTTTTTTAACATTAATTAGTTCCCCAGCCTGCCTAAGGTCCCCCAGTGGCTAGAAATGGTGATAGGTGTAAACCGAGCCCTGGGTATCCTGCTCTGCCTTTGAGAAAATGAAAGCTCAGATGGGCCGATGTGGAATCTTACTCCTTATGAGCTCATAAGGAGCAAGGTTACCTCCCCTTTCTCTGCTTTGCCCGCCCAGAGAATTTGGCCCACCCATGAGAGAGAGACATCATGGCTTTCAAACGAGCAAAGTGGCAGTTGGTCAAGGCCACACCCCCCTCTCTCCTCCTCAATATCTACAGACACAGAAATGGCACATCCTAAGGAAAGCTCATTGTGGGACTGGCTCTAGTGGCTGTAATTCTGCACCAAGGCTGAATTTCTGGAAAGAGACTTCAGATACTGTATTAGGGGACCACTAAGGTCTATATAAAAGAGACTTCAGATACAGTATTAGGGGACCACTAAGGTCTATATAAAAGAGACTTCAGATACAGTATTAGGGGACCACTAAGGTCTATATAAAAGAGACTTCAGATACAGTATTAGGGGACCACTAAGGTCTATATAAAAGAGACTTCAGATACAGTATTAAGGGACCACTAAGGCCTATATAAAAGAGACTTCAGATACAGTATTAGAGGACCACTAAGGCCTACATAAAAGCATCCAAAGAGCACCATGTCATGGGACTTTTAATGCAGTGTAACTACTGTAGCATGTAAATAATGCACATAAAATACAAACGTGAGTTCAGCAATCGCCATTATATCGAATCAACAGCCACCTGCAACCTAGCTAGCAGGTGAAGAGCACAAACCACAAAATCATTTTATTTTATAATTTTATAATCATAATTTTATAATCTGTGCATCTCTATATACCACAGAAAAAAAGTGTGTTTGTGTAATTGTGTGACGAACCCTAATCCTTGGTGTGTTTGAATATGAGAATAAGGTTTTGAATGATGTGGTCACCCCTTCTCAGTGGGAGTGTAAGACTGATATGGACAATGCCTACCGATTTGGTCGCATTGAGGTGAGCTGTGAGGGCTATAGTCACCCTGCTGATGCCTACGTACTAAAGGGCTCCTGTGGGCTGGAGTACACAATGGAACTGACCACAGAGGGCCAGAGGACGAAACAAGGCAGCAGGGGTTCCGACAGTGGATTCAAAGGATTTGGAGGTAGGAGGATAGAGTTGTAAAATGTATGAGGCTTCATTTTAAAAGGACTACGTAGATATTAAGAGAGATCATTTTTCTGTTTCTTTGTCTCAGATCTCGGGGGCTTTGCCTCCAGTTTCTTCAGCGGTTTCTCTGGAAACAAGCATCAACGTCACCAGCACAGCCAGCATAGCCACCAGAGCTCGTACCCCTCAGGTAGCGAGGACTCAGGAGGCCTGCTGCTGGTCGCTGTACTTCTGGTCTTAGCCTACGGCGTCTACAAGCTGTTCCTCAGCGGGAACACAGCCCAGTCGGGGCAGGACAGCAGACAGGCGGGTTACCCCAGAGATAATCACTATGGCTCGACCGCAGGACCACCACCCCCAGGATTTAAACCTGACTTCACAGGTAGCTGATGCAGAATGATTAAGCACAATAGCAATAGCCTGTCTGGTTTGGATTCTCCCTGAAAAACACGTCCTTAAAGAAATACATCACCTTTTGTTATTAAGGATGTGCCCGATTGCAAAATAAACACTGTAGTATGAAATAAGATTAAAACTACCTTGCTGAAATCTTAAATCTGTTCTTGTTTTGTGTTAAGGCAATTTTGGTGCAAACCCAGGCTACGGTTTCCACAGTGACTACACTCATGGACAACAGTACCCACGAGGCCAAGTTCCTCCTGGCACAGGCGGAGGCTTCTGGACCGGCATGGGAACAGGAGGGGTGCTGGGATATCTCTTTGGCCGTCAGAGGTCAGTAAAGAAATAAAAATAGAGACTAGGGGTGGTACGGTTCACAAAACCCACGGTTCGGTTCGTATCAATGTTTTAGGGTCACGGTTTTCGGTTCTGTACGGTTCTATATTTTTTCTTTTAATCTTTAACACTCCAGAAATATACTTCAGCATACGGTATATAGCTTAATTATCCACAATATAGGGTACAGTATTAAATAATGATATAGTTATATCATGTAGCCTAATCATGCACCAACTGAATTTGACTTGACTTTAAGCACCTTGGCAGCCAACGGATTTTGGTTTTGAAAGGAAAAAAACAAAAACGAAAAACGGCCAGTTTCCCAATTACCATTAGTAAATAGGAAAACAAAAAACGGAAAACAACCCATTATTCGTTTTTTGTTTTGATATTAAAAAACGAAAAACAATCTCGTTATCTGATTTTTTTCAACATTATTAAGACCATCTCTGAGGAAAGCTAGCTGAGATTTTGATACAGCAAGAGGGAAGACATTGTCGTGATTTCAACAAGCTTTTCATTTATTTGGCAAAAAAAAAGGAGAATGTGTATTGCCATCTACAGGAACTTAATGTGCCTTTTTTTGCACCTGAAGATTGAAATATTACAGAATATCAATTGAAATAACTTGCATTTATCAAACTGCCAACTTCAGTGTAGCTGTTACAAAAATGTATCCTTTAAAAGAAAAAGAGAGGAACTCTTAAAGCTCCGTCTTTTGAATAAGTCAGAATACGTTAAACATAAAAACAGTTTACATTGTTAGTTCATTTCCTATCCTGGGCTGGGACACACATACGGTTTGAAAAGTACTTATTGGACTTACAATAACGACCGTAGCTGTCAGGCCCTCCCTGCATCCACCGTGTGTGTGTGTGTGTGTGTGTGTGTGTGTGTGTGTGTGTGTGTGTGTGTGTGTGTGTGTGTGTGTGTGTGTGTGTGTGTGTGTGTGTGTGTGTGTGTGTGTGTGTGTGTGTGTGTGTGTGTGTGTGTGTGTGTGTGTGTGTGTGTGTGTGTGTGTGTGTGTGTGTGTGTGTGTGTCGTCAGGAGAACTGAGCAGCCCCGCCCGCTGCAGAGACCCGACAGGATCTAAACGGCAGCCGCTTCAGCGAGTGAAAAAACGTTCCAGCGTACATTGATATTAAAATGTTTACAGGTTGGCATGACGGCCTGAAATGTTTTGCACGGTCTTTCGCTGTAGGCGAGGCTACATTGTGCATGCGTCGAACCGTGCGGCACACACACGTTCCGAACCGAGACAAGCGGACCGAAGGATTCGAATGTTTTTTCATGAACCGTACCACCCCTAATAGAGACTATATGCCTTATATTGTAGAAGCCGAAATTCTTCCACTACCACTCCATTCTGGATATTTGTGCTGTATGTTTGCCTTGCAGAAGCCAGCCCTACAATTATAACCAATCGGCTTACACTGACAGCAGACGTCCTCCTGCTGGAGACTCCACCTCTTCCTCTGGGACACGCACTGCTTCAGGTAGAAGGACTGCATGTTAGCTAACGGAGCCACATGCAGTTTGCACATATCATCAACCTTTTACCACCTCTGATATAAATATGTTGATGAAAAATGCCATAGAAATAGAATGAGAGTATAGCAGACATTCTCATTCAAATCAAATTTTATTTTGTGCAAATAGGGCTTTATTCCATGAGAATAGGGCTTTTGCGTCAAGCGCATAAAATCTTCGGCAACAATGCGTAGAGAATACTGCTTTTTATTATTTCCTTAGCATTCACGCTTTTTATTTCACATCTCTCAACATATCAACCACCCGTATGTACATGACAGCATTATGTCATCAGGACATTTAATTGGTTACTTAAAGAAAAGACTACCTCACTGATAAGAATACCACCCACATTACTCAGTGACATTTATATTTCCAAGTGTTTCAAACCAAGGAGGAAATAAAAGCAAATTAGATCCATATCTAATAGTTTATAATTACACGGTAATGCCTTCAATTTGGTTCTTTGGTGAATGCAGTGTGTTCACAATTATTGTCTGAACAGTTCACCAGCATCCAAAGACATGCTGTAGGTACAGCTGATTACCATCTTTGTTTGTCAGGTTTTGGAGGAACCAAGAGAAGATAGAAGCTGTGGAGGTGGACAGATGATGGATGGCACTGAGAAGAATAAAAGACAAGCTCAGTGTTGGCTGGGGAAAGGTCAAACATGATGAAAGCACCATGAGAAGACACTCTCTTCATGCAGAGATGAACTTGTCCAACAACATAGTAATATTTTACTTAGTTCTATCTTCCTCTGGAGAGGTCACTATAATGTCAGCTACTGACAGGAAGCACTGTATTTTTCTATGAATGCCTGGTTTGAGCTTCAGTGTTCCTTAAAAGAGCATGGCATTACTTGTATGTGGTTTTAGAAGATGATCTTGCAGTTCACTGATTTGATCAGCATTCTGTAGGCAAGATGGCATATTTCAATAGGAATCCACTTTTTAATAAATACAGTTTATTCATGTGGTCTTGTTGAGGAAATAGCGATCTAGGGTTTACAGATACATTGAGATATCACTTTTGCATTCACATAAAGCAAAAGGCAGATATGGAGAAAATATGCACACAACGGAGGCAAGAATCATGACAAAAATAATTAGAAGTGCGAAATCAGTAAAGGCTTATAGGAAGAAAAAAAATTTTGTACATTCATCATTCTTATCTAAATTTGCTATTACGTGCTAGCCCTCATACCTTTTCTTCCCTTATTTAATGAAGTTTAAAATGTGTTTAAAGCTTTGAAGTCTTTTATTAATAGGGCATATTTGTTTTTGAGCACATGGTGGGTGTTATTTTGGTAACTAGCTAATAAAAAGAGAACCCAAAAAGTGTCTTTTTTTTTTTTTTTTTTTTTTCTCTCTAATCCCCAAAAGTAGAAACACATATTGTATTTGACAAACAGTTGGTTGGATTTCAATAGATATCAGTGAGAGCAGAATAAAGAGCAGCTCTGTCTGCCACCCTTTGCTGTCCACAAACTAAAGCATAAAAGCTACAGTCTTTGTGACCAAAACTGGTTGGTCCTGTTGTCTGAAGGCGAAATCTTCATAAGACCGGTGCAGTCTTATTTTTTTTTTTGATTTGATTTATTAGACAGTAACAGAAATAAATGCATAACAAGATGCCATCACAGTGACATTGCACATTTAACAGAACTGTCGAGGATTACACAAGAAAGTTACAAACTTATTTCCATTGTGGTCCTCGTTGTAGTCTGATAAAGATGTCCAGGCAAGCTACAGCTGACTAAAAGGTACCTTGTGTACACTCAACCATATCCAAATACAAATATATACATTGGAATAATAAATAAAATCGAATCTAATTAACATTCAACAACCACATGCTCGATTAAAACAACGATCTGACTGGCTTAACTTAATCTCAACTGGGAGTTTGTTCCATTCCATTGCCGCCATGTACAAAAAAAGTATTTTGCCCAGAACAGGTCTTAAATCTACACGGAACTATGGCTGTGGCACTACCTCTAGTTGAGTAGCTATGAGAGTTTCTAATAAACTTGAAATAATCTTTAAAATACCTTGGCTCATTCTTATACAAAATCTTTCTCGTTAATCTTAGTTTCAACTGTCTCACCCTGTTTTCAACTGAGCTGCACAATAATGTAATGTGTGTGTGTGTGTGTGTGTGTGTTTAGGGCGAGCAGCCAATCCAAACTCTCCATTTTAAATCATGTGATGTTAAAATCCGGAAAAACAACAGCAGTTCGGACTTTTGATCCCAGTCTCTGTATAAACTATCCCTGCGATTCCAGGTCATTGCACAATAGCTTTACTTTAGAATATGTTAAATAATAATCTGTAATGAAGTCGGCTCTGCTTCACGTATCGGTGCCTTTTGTGGTCTGTGTCGCCTTGGCGAACACCAGCCTGTTCGACGAAGTTGATGTGGACTTGTCTTCTGACCATTATGCAGAGAAAACGGTTGATTCTCTGCCCGGTTTCTTGGCCATGCCCTGTAACTGTCTGGTTAATCTGACTTATATCTACATGGGACTGTACTGGCTTTTGTGGCACAGAGGCGTCCAAGAAACGTACCAGGGCCGGTACATGAGAGAGGTGTTCGCCTTCATGGCTGTGTTGTACGGACCTGTGCAGTGGACACGCCTGGCGCTGCTACGGCGTGCTCCCGCCGTGCTCGACCAGTGGTTCACCCTACCGATTTTTGCTTGGGTTCCTGTGTGGATCAGCTTCGTAGAACGCGGGCCAGAGAAGTGGCGCGCAATGCACGCGGCAGCGCATGCACTGTTGTCCATTCTCAGTTACGGCCTCGCGCTGGCGCACGAGCGGGGTTTCGATTTGGCTCTGGGCTGTCACGTCATCATCGCGGTGTACAAGGGAGTTCGCGTGCAGCTGGCGCACGGGGACGGTCGCACGCGGGGCTATCTGCTGTTGGCGGTGCTGTCATGTGCAGGGTTCGTGGTGCTAAAGCTGCTGGATCACTGGCTCGCTCGGTACCGGCTCTTTCAGCGGCTCACCGGACACTTCTGGTCCAAAGTGTGCGACGTGCTGCAGTTCCACTTCAGCTTCTGTTTCCTGACCACACTGACACAGAGGGCACAGGGAAAGACTGCAGCACAGCAAGAGTGAGAAACAACGAGAGGAGCCCTGGTGGTGTTGGAGAAGAAGAAACGTCAAGAGACATTTTACGTTAATCTCAGATACAGAATGTTTTGACTATCAGGCCTGGCAGATAGCAGTTTAGTGGGCTATCATAGCCTACCACCAACTAATTCTCCATCGGGTTGGATTTGATACACACAGCCTTGTCCAAATAATGACATAGCGAGAAAGCAAAATAAAACAAAAAAATACTGATTCAATCCAACATGGGACACAGACACATGAAGAGAAAAGTACAAACTAATGACCAAGGAGTTTTGCATACAACTGAGGAACAGGATAAAAAAAGTTCAAATGAGTTACTTCCACAGTAGTCCTTACAAACCCAAATAAAGAAACAGACCACTAAATTTATACAGTACAAACTCTAATCAATGTGCAGACATAATAGATAGTAGTTAATAGTTATATATTACTCAATATGCAAATTTATTAAAATATGAAATACATTCACCCATCTCTCCTCTTTCCATTTTCTATAAAAAAATGTTTGCACCTACAAGATTCAGAGTATTTGACATCAACAGGTATACACTTCCAAATGTTGGCCCCCACACACTGAAAGGATTTAGATCCAAAAGAAATATTTTTTGACTCTGCCTCATTTATACACTCAAACCCATGTAAATATTCTGGTGCCTGGCCATTTAGGCATTTATACATGTAACCATAAACCATGATTAAGAATGTTTTATATTTAAATTAGTTATTTTTTTGTAATCAATGTATTAAAACTTATTTTGTCCAATCTTACAAATTGTACAAACACGACTGCTGTTGCTTAGAAAGACCATACTGATAGAAAGTACATGATACTGGTAAAACTACATCTCATCTGCTGCATCTGAGTTTGAATTTGTGTCTGATCTATAAAAAGTGACTTTCACATTCACTGTAGCAAATGCTGCTCATGTCATGTACTAAATGTTTTGATGTTTCTGTGAATCTCACGTGACAGACCACAGAGATGGAGCATGTTCACATTCCTCTGTTGTGAAGAACCATTTGACATGTGTAAAATTCACACATTTGCTTTTTGGACAAAAAAATAATAATACATGTCTGCATAAAAAGAATTCCATGACCCACTTCACCATGATGGCTTTCCTTGACAGCATAATAAGTGATTAAACCACTTCCTTACATTGTTAAATAGAGTGTTAAATGAATGTGCGTGTGAATGGGATGAATGGTGCCCGTAGTGTAAAGCGCTTTGAGTAGTCGTTAAAACTAGAAAAAATGCTATATAGATGCAGTCTATTTATATCTTTTGCCAGAGGTGTCAAGTAACGAAGTACAAATACTTTGTTACCTTACTTAAGTAGACATTTTGGGTATCTGTACTTTACTGGAGTAATTATTTTACAGCAGACTTTTTACTTCTACTCCTTACATTTTCACGCAATTATCTGTACTTTCTACTCCTTACATTTTAAAAATAGCTTCGTTACTCCTATTTCAGTTTGGCTTGTTTTCATTCCGGCTTGTGTAGGCATTTATTCTAAAAATGTGACCAATGATCGGTCTGGCCCTAAAAAGGCCAGACTTAATCTGACTATTTACCAGGGGGTTGTTACGTCTCTGGTCACGCAACTGTTAGAAACATGCTGTTTTCTTTTTTTTATGTCATGTAGAATCTATCTCCGTTGATCCTGTTTGTTTGTTTGTTTGCTGCTTTCATGGCTGTACTACCGTTACAGCTGTAGCGCGCTGGGTTTACGTTTTTACAGGTATATCTGGCAACCCGGCCTGCCTGTCAAACTGGGCCGTTGATAACAACACACAGATCAAAACATAAACATAAATTCCGTCACGGAATGTAAATTTCAAAAAGAAAAAATACTGACATTAGCATTGTTGTCAGAAAAGATAGTATTTCAGTTTAACATGTTTCCTTAATATCTGATGAGGCATTGGTGTCATTTTTGGATTTATTACAGTACAAATATTACATATTGGACCTTTAAAGTTAATAACAAGCTTTAGTGAAGAATGATATTGCAATCCATAATTACGTGTACACGGATCAGATACAATACAGGTCTATCTTTCACCTATCCATCAGACAAAGATTCCCCCTGCATCTGATCCCGCTAAGTTAAAATACTGTCTATTTATTCAATTCTGTCCCCTACCGGGTGGTGCTGTCATCAGTTTGGATACAGTCCAGATCTTCTGGCTCCAGCCGGCTCCTAACGATTTGTAACACACTGCATGAAAAACATGACCTCGGCTTCCCCTATTCTCAGGTCAACAGAGACAAGTCGCTATTGTTGGATTTGAACACCTGTGTGTTTTTAATCTTCTGCAAACTTAAGGAGTTTCATGAGAGCCAAGGTCATTTCCATACTCTGTGTTACAAATCCCGCGCTTGCAAAACATTGCTCGATTGTTGCCTCCATTTCCCCCGATCAGAGAAGACCTTTTTTCAGGCAATATCTCACACTCCCTTTATAATGTCTTATCACTTTAAAACCAGATGGCCTCTCATAACCCAGAGAAGTGGAGACAAGAAGGTCAGCTTCATGAACTCTAAAACCTCTTTCACACTTTCACAAAATATATTCTAACACTAGTCATCGTTTAAAAAAACACACACAAAAAACCCCTATTCAGATAAATTGCGCCATCCGGATAGAGTTCGGTGCCTCTTAAATGCCTGCGCTTCTCTCTGATGCTCCAAAAACGGACGTTAGAGGGAACTGAAACATTGCCGCACAGGACGCTAGTTAACACTCGACAGCAGGTAACGTTAGCCTACCGTTAGCTAGCAGCTGGAGTAAACACGGTTAAAATGCTGACAGCTAAACGGTGTAAAAGTGTGTCTGTATTTCACTGGAGAGGATTCTAACACCAGACTATACCTGCCGTCTGAAAAACAACACAGACTCAGCCTGAAATAAGTTATTGTTATGTTATTGTTATTACATTTTTAATAAATCATTTAAATTTGACCTTGTGGCCATAGCAATATACAAGCCGTTCTTTAATGTCGCCTTGTGCTCCTTTTTTTTTTTTTTTTTTTTTTTAGATCAACTTTTTATTCTTTTATATTTTTGAACATACAGAACAGACAAATACAATGGAACAAGGTGCTTCCTTTTTTTGTGGAGGTGGGGTAGTGCACTATAGGCCCCTGTGGCGTGGCCTAAGCTTTTGTCCTTAATGGCATTTTTTCCTCTTACATTACTTTTACTTTTATACTTTAAGTAGTTTTGAAACCAGTACTTTTACACTTTTACTTGAGTAAAACACACACACACACACACACACACACACACACACACACACACACACACACAGGATCTCATCCCACACATCATTATCCATCAGTTGTGGGATGTAACTAAGTCCATTTACTCAAGTACTAGTTTTGTGGGGGTTGGAGAAATGGTAGCAGTGAGCGATTTCACATTTTCACAGCTTTTAATTTACACCCCCGAGCCTATATGACACACAGAATCTCATAAAAACCCATTTTCACCATATGGGACATTTAAGGTAATTGTACTTTACTTGAGTCTTTTCATGCCACTTTCTACTTCTACTCCGTTACATTTTAGAGAGAAATATTTTACTTTTAACTACACTACAATAATCTGACAGCTTTAGTTACTAGTTATTCAAATTAAGATGTTTGCACACAAAACACATGTACTTTATAAAATAAAATGTTTTATTATAAATTAAACTATCCAACAATATATATGCCAGGCCTACAAGTAGGATACAGCTGAAATAATTAACTGATTAAATACTTATTTAAATGACAGAATGGTTTTAATCCTTTCCTGTTTCTAAAATGTGAGGATTTTTCTGCATTGAGTACTTTTAATACTTTAAGTACATTTTCCTGATAATACTTACATGCTGCAGGGGTTTTACTTGTATTTTTACAGTGTGGTATTAGTACTTTTACTTAAGTAAAGAATCTAAATATTTCTTCCACCACTGTTATCTATCACACATTTGAGCAATGTACAACAATATCTCAGAATAAAATTTACTTATGCCCTTTGTAGTCGATAAAAAAAACGTTTCTATTCCAGCAAGTTGGCTTTCTTATATAGTAGTGTGCAATTCGCAAAGAATTTCCGTAAAACTGCCCATATTTGATCTCTACACAGTTGATTTCTTGCATAAAAATGTCTCAAAAGTGAATTTAGTGGTGAAATAGCAGACGGAAATTGTAAAAAGCTTCCAGTTGTTGGCTGCAGCTACAATGGCAAACTACCGATCTAGATTCTAGAATCAATTGCTTTTCCTTGGGTTCCAGTATGTTAACACTGAATTTTACACATTACATTTTGCAGCTGAATTTGGCCTGTTGAATTTGAGCAAGTTTAAAATATATTAGTTGGATTTTATACATTGTATTTTACATCTGAATTTGGTATATTGCATTTTTTTAAGTTGAAATTCTGATTCTGAATTTATGAACTTAAAAAATAAAGGTGAAAATTTGTTGTTGAAAATTTAAAGAGTAAAATTCAGAGGCAAAATATTCAGGTACATAATTTCAATGCATAAATATTCAGTGCTAGATATTCAATGGCTTTTTAATTGAAAAATCCGATGAAACAGATTTACTTCCATATAGGATCCTGTAAATCTTACATCCTTTCTGGTCATCAGTTCCCTGATGAATTGTTGTTAACCACATAACACTTTGTCAGTCTTCTCTCAGACATTCAGACAAATAGTAACATATTTGGCATGAACAGCAGAGAGTAAAATAACACCTATTAATACTATTGACTATATGTGGCCAACTTAACTGAATTGCTCCTGGGTTGACTGCAATATGTAATTTAACTGAGTTGATGATGATAATAATAATAATAATAATAATAATAATAATAATAATAATAATAATAATAATAATGATAATAATAATAATAACTTTAATATAGTGTCTTTCAAGAAACCCAAGGACACTATACAGAATTACTGTGGCTAAGCTAAAGGAGGTTGTAGGCTGTGGTAAACAGGTGGTGTTTCAGGAGTTTTTAAGAAAATGTCAGCATTTCATACATCTGCAGGGAGGGTGTTCCAGAGGGATGACCATCATAAGTCACAGGCAAAGAGTATTGTCACCATTTTGCTTTCTAACTGGTACATCAATTTGGGGTTTCAATGTTTCACTAAAATTTGGTGAAAAAATCAGTTAAAGTGTGTGATTATTATTACCTACTACAAAGTAATTAAGTATTAAGTAAGTAATTGCCTTACATAAATGGCATTATGCTCTTAATACAATCCATATTAAGAATGTATTGCAGACATCCTTATTTCAAAAACTCTACTTTCAGCACGTTAAAGAGAAAAGAGAAAAAATAAATTAGTTGATATTATGCTGTTTATTATAAGGAAACAAAGAAGGGGGCTTTAATTCCCCTGAAATCCAAAAAACATGCCAGTAATTACATAGTGACCTCAGATGAATGCAGCTGTTTATAAGATGTGTCATTGTTGGGTTCTTGAAATTTCTGGGGAATAAATGTGGAACCCATTACATTTTCACACGTCATGTTTAGTGATAGAAGTGAGGACAGGCTCTGATTGTGGTTTCCTATTGGTCCACAGCAGGGCCAGGCCCGCCTCTCTGAAGTCTTGATGGGAGCAGTAAATAAGAGGGTTTAGACTACAGTCCAGGTATGACATTACTGATGACAGCGTCCTTAACCAATCAGGTGACGGTGACAGGTCCATCCTGCCCAGCATGATCAGCTGATGGAGAGGTCAATCGAAAGAAAGAAACAAAGACAGTCTATGAGTGGACAAATATGTGTTCAATCTGTGGCTTTTACATCTGTGTACATGCAGATACAATAGATCATGTGTTGTTTCCATGTGAGCAGGGTTCGAGTTACATTGGGAGCCACTGGTTACAAAAATAAGTCAGTTTCTATATCATTGAGAAAATGACCCTACTTTTTACTTGATTTATTACCTCAATAAACATTTTCTAGTTTCAAGTCTTCTTTAATACAGCATGATGTTTATTTTATAAATCCCAAACTGACAAAAAAGCAGGGGATTCTTTAGGCTGTGGCTAAGGACAAAATAGTCAAAAGAATTAGATACCATATTCTCATTTCACTTCACTACCAAGCCACAAGGTGCGCTCAGATTGTAACTCTAGCGAGTGAGTGCATGTGTCACCTCAGACAGAACAAAGGGAGTGTAGCAGAGCATGTAGGAGGCCACCAGCAGAGGAGTGACTGCAGAAAGATCTGCTACATCATCACTGATGAAACAAGATGGAGAGAAGAGCAAGTATAAATCGTATCATATATATCACAAGCAATAAAAAAGCATAAAATCCTCACAATTAGGAAAAGATGGAACCAGTGTGACTGAAACAGTTACTTCTGACTATTGGAGTCATTGCTGTAGTCTGGTCTGTTTACATCCAAGGGTACAATTTAATTGTACCTGCCATAAACAACATCAGTACTGTACTGTATTTACAGTATATATGGCTAAACATCATCTGACCTGTGTCCAGCTTGTGTGGTATCATTAGAAATGATCTTTTCTCAGGTAGTTTACCTGTTGCACCTCGAGCAGCAGCTGGTGGCACTTAGTAAAGAGCAGAAGAAGATTAGGAGGAAGGGGAGGAAGAAACAGATTGAGAAAGCACAGAGAATGTAGACCAACATGTCTGAGTAGCTGTTCTCCCAGAAGACAGCACACAGCATCTCTGCAGGGTCATACCTGGAGTAAAGACAACATGAAGGAGATGAACAGAGTAGAAACAACTTCCTCGGACTGCAAGCATTATGTTAACTACATACCTGATCCAGGCGTAGACAACAGGGATGCTCCCAAACACCATTCCTGTCACCCAAGAAGCCAAAAGGGCTGTCACCATGACAACAAAGAGAGCACTTTCTGTGGAGGCCTTTCCAATCACTCGCTGCACACAGAGGATAGCTGGAAAGGAAAAAAGAAACCCTGACACTGACAGCATCAAAGGAATCACGGGACTATGCCTACTACTGTAGTATTGATGCAAGGATAGCTATGGTGAATAGCTCTGTTTGAGTAGATAGATGCATCAGAGGCTAGTGTTAACAGATCTATTAAGAAAGATCGCTGCTGCTTACAGTTTTAGCTTGATTCAGTAAGAGTAGGTTTTTGTGTTTTTTGGCCTCTGTGAAGGGCAGCTTGTCCATTTCTAATTCTGTATTGTTCCCTTCAAATCTTCTGGGTGCAAAGTGAACTGGTGGCATCAGCTCACATTGTACATACTGTATGTATGTATGCTCTCTGTATGTTCAGTATACTTAAGATGGGTTGCACCATAAGGATTTAGTCTTAAAACAGATTAAAATGGTCAAAACATCAGAAACAGTTCAAGTATGGACAGATGAAGCTACAGCAGTTCTACAGGACTGTTTGAAGTGCACATACTGGCACATTTAGAGATGCCGCCGCCCAGGAGAACCACATAAATCTACATCAACAGTGACATTGTACTGTACATCAACAAATGTGATGATGTGGTGATCACTTAGAAAAGAAAAGCATTCCCCAACGAGGAAGCCTGGATGAATGGAGAGGTGAGCAAGGGGGTATTTCCTGTTTATTGAATTTTCTGCCTCACTAGGACTATACATTTTGTTTTCCGTCATTAAATCATTGAAACTCTCCGTGCTACCTCCTCGTCTCTTCTTTTGTGTTTGGGTCCTGACACTGTGACATTCAAGTTATTAACACAATAACACAAGTTACAATTTTCACTAACTGTAGTTTCATTATTTATTTATTTTCATAAATCAATGCTATTAGTCACCCTTTGTCTGTGGGATTTACAAATATTTATACAGTAACGAGGCGATTTTGTCTGATTTCATCTCAGGTAAATAGCTCAATAAAATGTTTTCAAATGAGCTGTTTTAGCCTTTCCAAATTCCCAAATTTGTACCTCCTCAACTCCTTGCCTCCTCAATCCTCCGGCTTTGACCCAGAAATCATTCTTAGTGCGCCATGTTGAAGGACGTCCAATTTCCTAAAATGCACATGAGGATCAAAGAGGCTCCCTGGAGGAGTTATAATCGAGGATATGCCGATATATCTTCTGCTGAAGTCTTTTAGAGAGAGAGAGAGAGACGTAGAAAACACTCATACATTAATACAATAGACGTACATACAGCAACATAGCCTACAGGGACTGTGGAGGGTAGATCCTTAATTGGATCTGCTAGAATGGTCGACATAGTTAGGTTTAGGCAGAGGGAGTGGGTAAGGTAAGAATACCAGGGTGGGCCAATCAGAGGGAGAATAACGCAGAATAAGGCATGCCAGGAGACACGTCTAGCGGATCTGATCTAGCATCTACCACTGTAGAGGGCAGGTAAATGTCCATGCGGGTCTCTAAATCTGAGAAAATATTTCATTCAGGTGGGTGGATGATTTTAAAGGCCCTGACACACCAAGGAGACACCAGTGAGCGACTGTCGCCCTAGTTTGTGAGGTGTGTCCCACACCGTCGCCACGCGTCTGCCTTTCGGTGTCAGCTGTTTAGGTTGAAAACGGTGGTGAGGAAAGCAAACAAACGACCGTGAGAGCGCACACAGAAGGCTCTTCTCATTTTTAATCTCATCTGATCAATCCAATAAGAGCTGTCAAAACTGGCCAAAAATTACGGTGGAATGTTCCTTATAAAAACACAGGTTCGAATGATTGGAATAAATAACTATTTTTGCATATGTCCATACGTAAATGAAAAACGAGATAGAACTACTTGTGTAGGTATATTTATTTCAACACTGTCTTTAAAAATATATCTAAATACTTACACATTAAAAAATAAACTAATCTTAAATAAACTAATATCCTACTCCGAAAATGTAATATAAAGACTGTAAAAGACTTTCCTCTCTGCGCTCTCAGCACCGCTAAACAATTAGCCTCCTAGCAAGCAAGCTAGCTTACTAGCCAGCTGTCCGATGTAGAGGTTTAAAAAAGTTAAAGCCAGGCTTTGTTTGGAAAACAATGTTTAATGGGGCTTGCAGCTAAATTTAATCAAGTAACTACACTAATCAGCATTTGACTGCCTCACCCAAAACCTAGCTTCTAAAGAATTAATCAGGTCATGTCTGACATTTAGCATATGAAGAAGACTTATTGTCCCCACAGGAAAGGTAACTATTGTTTCTGGTTTTGGAGAGCCACTCCCTGCAGGGCCAGACGTGATTAGAACAAAGGAAATGCAAACTCTGTAAACTTGAACAGAATCGACCTTTGTCTGTGACCTGGAGTAAACCTAAAAT
Organism: Perca flavescens; assembly: GCF_004354835.1. NCBI lineage: Eukaryota > Metazoa > Chordata > Actinopteri > Perciformes > Percidae > Perca > Perca flavescens. The sequence continues at coordinate 39,704,690 of NC_041332.1, read as the reverse complement.
CAGAGGTGTGTCTTTAACCTGGGACAGTTTCCATTCAGGGAAACACCCACAATTCCACAGGAATATAATTCGGAAACTGAGGTGATTTCGGCACTTCAATCTGTGACCCGCAAGGGAAGCAGATGGAGTCCGCTGTTTACAGTGTAATTGTTTGTCATGTCGCATGACTGTTCTTCTGTAACTCCGCAAGGAGAAGCATGAGATCAGTCCACTGTCAGCTGCAGTGTTTTATGTTTTATGTTTGATTGTGTTTTGTCTTGTCGTTTTCATGCAGTTTCATTAAACCTTTTGCTTAACTTTCAATTCGACCACAGCCTCTCCTTCCTCCTCCAGAAATCGAAGAACACGTCTTTTAGAGAATTGTAATACCGACCTCTAAATAAGTAAAATGTAACAACTTCATGTTTTATTCACAAACTCTTGTCAAATCGTAGGAAAGCACATTGCTATCGCCAGATGAGTGACAATTTTGTTCGGGCTAATTTTCAGTAACCAGTGTATGATGAAGGCATGTTGGGTGGGTAGAATTAGCAAACTAACGTTAGCTAACTAGCCCACAGCAGGCTGTTCGGGTTTGGTGCCTCTGCTCCGCTCCCACTGTAGGGAAAATTATTTGCCAAAAGAACAGATGACAGCCTGGGAGATGGGCTGTCTGATTAGCCATCTCCCTCAACGATGTCGGATAAAAGAACAAGAGACCAAGGTACTCATATGCTAACGCTAACTCAGAAGTTACTCCACTCCATGACTTAGCGTCATGTACACCTGCAATACTGATAAACAAGATACTGATACCATTGAGGATCTGAAGAAAACATCTGAGTTACTTTTCCAAGAAGTAGACACGAAAGAAGAGATTACAATGGTCAGCGATGACCATCAAAAAAAGATTGTCAGTACCACCCTCAAAGACCTTGGAGAATTTAATAATTTATGCTTGCATCTAAATTGTTGCGACATATGAAGATTAAATAATCCAGATCAAATCCAGTTCACTTGAAACAACAAAGATTTATCAAAAAGATCCAGGATTGACTTTTGGATAATATCAAATTAATTAATAGATAAAGAAAAAGAAGTCAAAATATAACCTTCAATCTTCACTGATCACAAAATTATCTCTTTAACATTGCATGGGGCTTTGTAAGTTATAGAGTGTGGTCTAGACCTATTCTATCTGTAAAGTGTCTCGAGATAACTCTTGTTATGATTTGATACTATAAATAAAATTGAATTGAATTGAATTGAATTCAAGGAACCAGTTAATTAGATGTAATCCAAATTTCTGGAAATTGAACAATACACTTTTAAATTATAAACTCTTTAAATGAAAAGCGGAGGAAATTATTAATGAAAATTGGAGGAAAGCTCAAGAAGAAAAATATATGGTCAACACTAGGAATATTAAAAATTTCAGATTTGGAATATGGCAATTAAAAGGGCTAAAGAATTAGCAAAAGAGAAAAGATTGAACAAGATAGAATACTTAAGAATATAGTTTTCTATTTATGAAAAAGATGGAATACTTAAGAATATAGTTTTCTATTTATGAAAAAGACAATCTGTCTCAAACAGATGTCAATAAATTAACTGAATTACAATCTGAGCTGGAAGATGTACATCAATATTTAGTATGAGGTGCTTTTATCAGGTCTAGACAGAGATTGATGGAACATGGTGAAAGGAACACAAAATATTTTCATAATTTAGAAAAAAACAAAAGCCAGTGTTATATTATATTATATTGTACATGAACTTAAGATTGAAGAGCAGATATCTAAAGATCCCCCCCTGAAATTTCTAATTTTGTGGAAGAATTTTATAAAAAAAAATATATTCTGAGTAAAATAAGAGTCATAACACAACAGAATTTTCTCCTATATAATAAATCAGGCACACAGTATTGACCAAACTCAAAAAGACGTATGTGATCAAGCATTGTCATTTTATTAATGAAAAAAGAATATAAGTAAACTGAAATATAATAAAGCCTCAGGTGATAATGGGCCCACCGGTGAATTTTACAAGGTATTTCAAGATCATATATCTGTTTTCAGAGAGGCTATAGAAGTTGGTAAATTTACACAAACTATGTGCCAGGGTGTAATTACCTTGATCCCTAAACCTAATAAAGATAGACTTATGCTTGATAATTGGAGACCCCTAACCCTAATTAATAATGATACAAAAGGATTCGGTCACATCTTTGTATGAAGACTCAAGGTATGTCTAGACTTTAAGGATTACATAACATACAACAGTTACACTTTATTCATAGATAAAGCCTTTGATACTGTGAAGCATATTCTTTTATTTGATGTATTAGATTTTTTTGGTTCTGGTCAATACTTCAAAAGAGCAATACAAACTTTGCATAGTGACTACAATAGTTCGGTTAAACTTTGGTGAGGAACAATTCATAAATTCAACGTATCCTGGTATAAAACAAGGAGATCCTGCAGCCCCATTCTTGTTTCTTTTAGTAATGCAAATGGCCCTACATATTTTATAATGATAACTTTCAAGGCATAAAAAAGAAATAAAATGTTGCCAGCTAGCTGGTGACACAACCATTTTCTTAAAAGATGAATTTCAAGTTAAAAAAGTTATTGATCGTCTTAATGTGTTCTCTAAAATTTCAGGATTTGCTCTAAATAAAAATAAAAAATACCCTTTTTCCACTCAAAGAAATGAATATACATGCAACAGAATTGAGGATATTCATGTTAAAGAGTAAGTAACATACTTAGAAATTAACCTTTGTAAAATTGTAAAAACAGAAAGGATGAAATCAAATTTCCAACCTCTCATTTTTATCAACAAAATAGGTTCTACATTATTCAATTTCATATGGAAAAATAGGCCTCACTATTTAAATAAAAATACTTTATGCAATCCATACAATCAAGGAGGTTTGAATGTTCTTGATTTCCATATATCTAATAAATTTCAAGGTGAACTGGATTAAACATTATACAAAAAATAAAGAAACTGTAGTATTCTTTTTAAAGTTGGTGGTTCTTACTAAAGTTGATAAGCTCCCTTCTTTAACTTTCATAGGCAGATTCTTTCATGATGGCTTCTTTTGATTTGATATGGAATAATAACAATGTAAAGTATAAAAACAAGTCAATATGTTATCCCAAATGGGTCCAAAACAATGATTTCACAATTGATTAATGACAACAGTCACTTACTTACATATTCAGAATTCTTAATGAAGTTTAATATTCCAATAATTGCACGAGAATATAGCATAGCATTTGATGCTGTACCTACATGTTTTGTAAGACTATTGCAGGGTAGTAATGTGTCTAATGACCAGTCAATATTTAGAACAGAAGTTTTATGAAATGGCTTTGATATAAAGGATAAAAAGTCCAATAATAGGGGCGCCCGGATAGCTCAGTTGGTAGAGCGGGTGCCCCTATATAGAGGTTTACTCCTTGACACAGTGGGCCTGGGTTTGACTCCGACCTGCAGCCCTTTGCTGCATGTCATTCCCCCTCTCTCTCCCCTTTAATGTCTTCAGCTTTCCTGTCAAATAAAGGCCTAAAAATGCAAAGTGCAATAATAGATAATTTAGACTTTAGACACATTGTCCCACAGTTGCGTAAATTAAGTGTATTTTAAAATTGTCCATTATATCTACCCAACAAACCAAATTTTAAAGAAATATTTCTGAATCCTGCTTATTTTGAGGTGTTTTCACAGGGACAATTGCACATTTGTTTTGTGAATGTATTTACTGTATGTCAGATTGTTTTGGATTGATGTTGAAAATGTATTTAATGTATTGTGTGGCTCTAAGATAACATTACATTACATTAGATAAAACATTACAAGATAAAATTAATAACTAGAAATATTATTTTTTACTATGAAGGAAATTATTTGGATAAATGCCATGTTTTGATTTTGAATCTTTTAATTTCATTTGGAATTTTTTTTTTATCCATAAATGTAAATGGTCTGAAAAAAACAGAATGTTTACCAATTAAAATTTTTTAAAGGACTGACAAAATTTTTTTTTAAAGGACTGACAAATAAGAAAGCCTTCCGAACTCTAAACATCACAACATAATGCCTTACAACCTTTTTAATTTTTATTTCATAAACCCCTTTTCATTCATGTCTGTATGCATTTACTGTATTCATTGTGTTATTGTACCTTTACTTGAATAATAAAGTTTTTTGAAAGAAAAGAAAAAAGTTATTTCATGGATGTATTAAGAGAACTGGATACAGCGTTCGGCACAAAACCCCGTTCATTCCAATGACTGTTGTTCAAAAGCGCATAAATCAGTCATGGAGCTCTAAAAACAGTTTTTTGTCAATAAAAAAATAAAAATAAAAACAACTTCGAAAATACCATAGACAGTTAGAGAAATGGACCAACAGATCCCGTTGTTCTGGACGGAGACCAGTGAAGGCTATTAGAAGCATTTTTCCGGTGACGGCTGAGTGTTACTGAGCAGCCTTCAACTGAGCTTGAAGACGTAGATGTGACGTGAGCAACCTGTCTGAAAGTTGGAAGTCCTCTGGTAGCTGTGCCAAGAGAAATCTCAATCATTCCAAATCTTGCAGAGACGGAGAGCGTATATAAGGAGATAACATAGGCACAGGCTAATTATTGCAAACTAAAATGCTAGTTAACATTAGTAATTAAACTTAAACAGCTAATGTAAGTCAAAACTACCTGCGAGCTTATCCTGTATGCGGTAATTTCTCTACTGTGCGACAGTAAGTCGAGTGGTTATGACACAATCATTAGCCTATTTTTACAAAAAACGTCTGCTACGGAGCCATAATGTGAGGCACAAGGTAATGGAGCCTTTTATACGTTGTCGTGTTTCTTTAGAAATAAACAATGGACAAATAGAGTCTTTAAACGCTTCAGATATAAAGTTATTAGCTGTCAAAGTGACGTAAAAAGGAATGGCAGTCAATGGAATGCTAACGGCAGGTGATGGCTTGTTGGCATCAAAATGGCGCCATAGGAGTTATAGGTTGTGGAGAGAGACTTACCCCCTAGGAAAATACCCGGATCTTCCGCGTTGACTGGCCCATGACATCACAATGGACATGCACACTAGCGACCATAGATATATATGGTGTATATATCTATGACTAGCGACAGTTTGTTTGAGTTGTCGTAGCAACGCAGCTTGTCCAAGTATACGTGGAAAAGAACTCGTCGTTCATAGTCTAAAATATTCACTGACGTTAAACGTGTTTCCATTGTTTTCATCGTTTAATGCTTCTATCAAAATGAACAATGGATGTATCAGGAGAACCAAGAAGATGTAATTATTATGTTGTGCTACTAACTAACGTTAGCATACAACCCTCAGATGTAAGATAATACACATGATGAATAACAGCCATATAGCCATTATTACAGCTACAGGAATTCAGGGGAACCGTCATATGAGCCTGCAGTGCAGTTTGTGTGTACATACTGTATATATTTATATAGTTCTTTTCATACAAACACTTGTAATGTTTTACACTAAAATAGCCTATACATAATATATGTATAATAGCCTATAGCCTATGTATATTTGCTGTGGATATATAAATATATGAATGTGATGTACGACACCCGTACATTCTTATCACATTGTGCCATGTTGTGAATTGAATTCAAATTAAATAGACTATAACAGGGGTCGGCAACCTTTTTGATATGAAGTGCCCTTTTCAAAATTTCTTGTTTATTAGTGTGCCATGTTAACATTAATTTTTTTTATGACATCACATCAAAATGTAATATCCAGGGAATCTGTAATAATCAGGACCTTGTAATTATTATTATTATTATTGTATATTATTATTATGGAAACATGGTTTTAGCATGCAGTCCTGATTGGTGGAAAATGGGCTGACAAAAATATCACTGTCAAAGAGCCTGAAGTGAAAAGTTGTGGAAAAGCCCAGCTTTAATGATGAATGGACTGATAAGCAGGTCCTGTATGTCTCATTTTCAATGAAACGATGCTGTGGCAAAATAATAACACAACCAGCATCATTATCAAGAATGAAGAACATAACGATTGCGTCATTCACGTGCATATTAAGTAGCCACATGTATTTGTTTTGGTCTAATAATGCGTCCATATTTACCGCTCCAGCGGAGAGGATGGTTTCTTCAGACAGCTTAAGTTTATAAGAATTTGTCCAAATGTCAAGATTCCCTGCAAACTAAGAAAAATAGACTACAAACCGACAGCTTTTCTTTTAGCTTGTTTTGTAAAAATTAGCTATTTGCAGACTAGAGTAGAGCTGTGTTTGCATAAAACAGTGCGGTGGACAAGAGTGGACTGAGCAGACAGAGCAGATTGAAATATCGCTTTCTACATGTTGATGCCGGTCTACACAGGTGAGTGCATTGATAAGTATTGACTTTTAACTCACGAAGGTTTAATTGTAGCCTCCTTACAGTAACGAGACTAGCGTTAGTTCATCTGCCCCAGCGGCCGTTGGTAATCCTCTTTGTATTGTTCCCAGTCAGAGATATAAGTCAATCAAACTACCGTAAATAACAGGTCGCACACAGGTGCCGATTTATGTTTTCTTCCGTGGGTGCTCACACGCGCACACAGTTTAAAAAAAAATAGTCAACAATGTTTGCATTTCAGAACTTTAGGAAATGGACAGCGGCCGACAGCGCCACTTCTCACAGATAGGATTGGAGATGAGAAGTTTAATCAGCTTCGTGGGAAATTATAAATCAATGCCACTGACATGACCAATCACACTATGACAGACGCTCCACTTAGCACCACCTGCAATGTTTAATATTAAATTAATATAAAAATGAACTGGCAGTCTGGCACAGTATTTTTCGTGGGTGCTCAAGCTCCGTAGCACCCACGGTATCGGCACCTATGAGGTCGGCAACTGTGAACGTTGGAATTTGGCATGCGGATGAGAGAGTGCTTCAGCATTTCAACCATGATTTCAACACATCAATAACTCTCTTGCACACATATTGCCAGCGTGCCATTGGTTAAGATCCCGCGTGCCCATGGTGGCACGCGTGCCTAAGGTTGCCGACCCCTGGACTATAAGTTGTCATGAACATTTTTCTTCTCATTTGACAGAGATCATAAAATACAGCTATGACAAAACAATGAATAGCTGATGCAGCCGAAGCAACTGAGCCAATGATGTTAAATACCTCGACTCTTCTCTTATCAAGGCTCTTCCTCGACTCCTCGGCTCGGAGCTCCTGTGGGCGGGACTAAGACGCGAGGAGAGGAATCGAGGAGAGGAACCTGGGATGAACAAACTGGGAATTGGGAAAGAGCTATTGTGTTCACCCGACAGCGATGAGAGTCAATATGGTGACTAATGATCCTAGATTTGTCAACTACAGATAAGTCATGAAACAAATAATTAAACATAAACATGGATCAATCAGAATGAATGTGAAGCCTTAATGAATAAAGCCTTGATGTAAGATTGTTACTGTGACTTTTCTAGGAGAATCTTATTCATAATGCCATGGTCTCTATCAGTATGTTTGGAGCTGAGCTGTACCTTTGCTCCCTATGGAGGAGGTGATGAAGGCAAACTTAAGCAGGCTGACGACCTCACACCACGGTGACCTCTGACCTCTTGTCAGCATGGCCAACAGGGAGCTGGAGATGATGAGGAAGGAGCAGCCTTCACAGCACAATGGTTCATTATTAGAAATGATGACTTCCTGCACTGACATTACATGTCAAACACGGATGTGTTACATTACTAGAATCAAATGAAATTTAAGGGTGGGTTCAGAGATAATTGGATAGGCCAAAAAAAGTAAATATTGTATAACATATAATCATGAAATGCACTAGCATTAGTGTCAGTGTGAATTGTACCTAAATCTGACAAGGTGAGACTGATGAAAGGAAGCCAATAACGACAGCTGAACTGACCCCTGCACTGAAAATGAAAAACAGAAAAAGGAAATAAATATTTGGTGAGATCCAAAACATACAATTCATTTCAACTATGGTCCATTATGGTCTGTACTTACAAACACAAAGAACACGAATAACATTTCACACCAATATAAGGAACAACCTTAACACCTTACCATGACTTTGACCAGCAGAACAAGACAGTTTCCCACAACTCCTATGACCATCTCTAGTCCCAACACAGCCACCAGCAGCCACCTCTCTGCCTCTGACCACGGACGTTCCATGAACACAGTCCCATTAAAATACTCACTCACTGAAATTTAAAGAATACAGAGGTCAGCAGAGTTTATCATAAAGTAACCACCTGCATGGAGCTAGGGGAACTCAGAGCTGGTACTGCTGACTGGGTCTTGGATTTTGGTGGCACCTGCAGCAGCTGCCGTACTCCTGCTCAACGCCCTGCTATGCCCTGCACTCCTTCTACAATTATTATTAGTAATTTTTCTATTATCTATACTGTTACTATAACTGGTCGAGGCAGATGGCCGCCTACCAAGAGCCAGGATCTGTCCAAGGTTTCTGCCTATTAAAAGGAAGTTTTTCCTCGCTGTGGCAGTACCATATGCATGCTCTTTGGGGGAATTGTTGGGTTTCTGTAAATTATAGAGTGTGATCTAGACCTAAACTATCTGACAAGTGTCCTGAGATACCTACTGTTAGGATTTGACACTATAAATGAAATTAATTTGAGGATTAATACCAACTTGGATAGGTGTTCTTATGGTAATTACTTACCTTTTGCACATCAAAAGTAACCATTAAGTAACCATTACATTTTTTAACTGAAGGTCAAACTGTGACGAATGGAAAGTGAACCCTCTATTTGTTTGTGTCCCACAAGCACAGCTGTGTGCCTCTCTTTCTCTCATCATTCCAGATGTTTTGCTTATCTCTCTCTCTCTCTCTCTCTCTCTCTCTCTCTCTTCTGTTCTGTTAATTCATGCTACAAGAACAGTAAGATTGCATAAACTGAGTTACAGGATACCGCAATGAAAATTACAGGAACTGGGTATTAGACACAATACAACTGACAATGCAAATATATAAATGGAAAAGACTGTCCTTCCCCCGAAAAACGACCCCATAGCTCGTTTGTACAAGCAACTTATTTACATCCATATTTATGTTTATTGTTAGACAGTAGGCCTATAGCGGCTGTATGATGATTGGAGCAAAGCAGGAAATAAGGTAAAATACTATTTGTTAAACAGTGAAGTATTTGGAAAAATATAATATGTTACAGTAACATACTTAACAGAATATATGAACAAAGACAACAAGTGTCTAAATGTACAGCTTATGTACATGACGTGTGAATATTGAAATATTCATTGCTTTTGATCATTTTATTTTCTTTCATAATTGTACAAATAGCACACCCAACAACTTTTCTATCAATTCCATTGTCGCAGACAAATTTCCAATATCAGAATGAAATTGAAATCATGAGAGTCTTGCAAGAGTTGGGGCACACTCCCGTGGTCTCAATCGTTTGGTGTAAGGTAGTCATAAAATCAAACGTGTTTAATATTATTGTAAGTTTTAAGTCTTGGTAGTAAAATCTTATAGTCTGTGACAAAAACTCAGAGACATTACGACGGATTGTCTTTATATGTGAGATGGTGTCAGACTTCAGTATTGTCAAAGTCTTTTCAGAGTCTTCTAGTGTCTGGTAGGCATAAGACACTGGCACAGGACTATGTGTTTTAGTTGACACCAGTGCAGTTTTCTCCTTGTTGCTTCTTGTACTAGCCGCTGCATGTAAATTACAGTAAAAAGATAGGGTGAGATGGTTACCGCCTAATGATATCCAACCTTGTTCTGTATCTTACAGCTCTGATGTTTTTCTACGGTTTAAGAAAGTTTAGTCATGCATAATGACAGACACAGCATTAAACCTCATTCTGACATAATCTATTATCATCATCCATTTAATAAAGAAAAAGCTACACTTACTTTTGCGGTGAGCTGTCAGTCCACAGCCTTTAACAGTGGTTTCTAGGTGTTTTTAGCGGAGAGCTCAGATTGGTTGTGTCATCAAAACCATTTTCAATTAAAATGCACATGCTCCATTTAACTGAACTAGAATGGCTCTGACGCACGGTGTGCCTGTAATTCAGTTTCTGCAACTACTACTATCATTATCCTGTAGGTGATGATAACAACAACAGTAAGGAAAATAAGCTACAGTAGATAGATAGATAGATAGATAGATAGATAGATAGATAGATTAGAGACTAAACAAAATTAAACAACATTGACTTTGGATTTGCAGAGACCTATAGTTATAGGATTGAGTATTATGGGGGACATTGGGTCTTATATTTTTACACTGTTCCTTCAACAAAGAAAAAGGACAAGCCAGCACAGGTGGAACAGAGTGAGGGAAGAGAGGGTGAGGCCAGAGAAGGACCCAAAGGCAAGGTTGCTTTATGTAGTGTACAATTTGAGGGAGAGGGGAGTAAATAAAGTGGATCTGTTTAAGATAACAAAAATTATTAGAGAGCAAGTTGGAGAAGTAAAATGTGCGCAAGTTTTGGGATATTGAAACTTGTACACATGTAATACTGAAGTGCAGATGGAGAAGGCAAAGGAAATGTGGTGGTGGTGCAACAGATAAGGGTGAAAGAACAAGTTATTATATGACAAGAGCAAATTGCAACATTGGCCATTTTGACAGGGATCCCTTGACCTCTCACCTCATATCTGAATGAAAATTGGTTCTATGGGTACCCACCCTTTACAGACATAGAAGGTGTCACTTCTTTCACCTCTGCTAAACAAATTACAAAAAAAAAGCTTTGTAAAAGTCCAAAAATAACATCAAGTGTCACAAATTTTGGGGAATCTAAAATGTCAGCAAGTCGGATATTATTAGAAATATGCCGACCTTTCATAAACCCTGACTGTGTTGCAGAAATTATTTATCCTAAACAAAATGTTTATCTTTTATCTTACAGTGCAGCAAATAATTTTTAGTCCGAATCAAGTGAATCAAGATGTATAAGATCTCTGTTTGGTTTAAGAATAAGATATGTTAAGCCTTGCTTCATAGAAACAGGCAACTCTTTATTTTTGGCCTGTACAGAAAGTTCCGCAAGACGGAAAACCGAAACTATGACTACTGGACCATATCTATGTACTGGACACTGTATAACTTAGCTTAATCCATAAGATGGCAGTAATGCAAAAGGATGCAAGCGGATGCAAGCAGCAAAAAGAAGAACAATACGCTCATGACGCTATCACGTTGGTTAACTTCCTTTCACACGCACTGTCCGTTCCGCAAAACCGTCCGCTGTTCTGGTTCAGAAGGCCAAATAGCGACGTTTCGGTGAGTTTAAAAACATTTAAATTTATAACATATTACACAGCTCCGTTACGTCACATCAAATAGTTACTTTATTATTATTTATACCTGACCTTGAAATAATTTGAATCACCCTTAATTCACCTTAAGCTACCTCAGTGCGAAAGTCCTTGACAGTATGTGCTCTAACCTGGCTACTAATCAATGCTAACGCTATCTTAGCTTAGCGACCTTCCTTTACTTTTCACAAATTAAAGGCAAATTCTTCTACCATGTATTGTGTACAGATTACAGAATAGTATGTGCTGCGAAGTCAAGTGGTCGCGAGGGTATTTTGCGCTAGTGACGTTAAGTGCTAGCGTCATATTACCTTAGGTCAGGAACTCACGGTTAAAGAGTTCAGATCAAAGTTAAGTTAGTTTGATGTGCTTCAGTTAACAACTTTGTAACATATAGTCAGATAAGGCTGGTGTCAGCAGCTGAGAAACTGTAACGTTACATCATCGTGCAGAACAAGCAATGGTTATCAGTATTCAGTGACTGTTGTTTTTGCGGTGCGGACAGCTGTCGTGCCAAGTAGTGACCATTTGCCAGAAAGTGATTGCTGTCCGTGGGAAGGTGCGCATCCTGATAAGCTGTATCGCCCAGTTTAAATATGTCCGCAGCGCACTTGGAAAGCTTACTGGTTGTATTGGCTCGTTCAAGGTATTTCAGCAGGTAAAAAGTTCGCGGTTGGGTATAATCTGTCAACTATAAGCCTCAGGAATCAAATCAAGTAATTTTGAGGCATTTTAAAAACAACATCAACAACAACAACAACAACAACAACAATAATCACTTTTTGGCAAGTGGAAAAAAGATTGGAATGGTTATAATCTAGGGCAGAGAGCTTCAACAGGGGGTCCGGGACCCCTAGGTTGTCCTCAGAGTTAGTGCAGTTAGTGTTTTGTAAATTATGTTAAAAAACAATAAATAAAAGGGAGTTTTTTAAATTAAATAAATAAGTCTGAAAATATACATTAATATGAATGCAATATTTTAATAGCAAAGATAAATTTGCCTATTTGTGGAAAAAAAATATTTACACATTGAAGATAAGCTTACTATAGGTAACTATGGTAGCCATACAGTTAAGCTTAAGGACATTAAAACATAATGCATAAATAATATAATTTCTTTTCATCCATTCTGCCCAGTTTAATATGCAACTCAATTGTATACAATATATGTGGTAGGGGGTCCCTACTCGGTCTCCCTTTCCGCTAAGGGGACCCTGGCCTAAAAGTTTACCAATAGAGAGCAATTTATGCGTCAAATAATAAATATACTATGATGTTTTGATGCGGTCGCTGTTTTTGAACTGTTTATCAAAGTTCTATCCTGTCTGGTTTCAGCTTCTAAGACGTGATGGCTGCAACATTGCGTTTACTCTACTCCGTGTCAAGGCCAGGTAAGTCATACTAATCATTTTAGTGCAACTGACTCATTGTTGAAATCTAATTTTCTAAACTATCTTTTTAATAAACTGTCTGCACACTTACAATGTTCTCAGTGCTTCTATTAACATTTAGGGACCCTCATTATGCTACCGTTGAAGTGTGGTGATATTTTGAGCCTTTTTAGTGGTATAAAATAGCGATTTCTTTTTACTTTCCCTGTGCCCCAAATACTAGCGTTGTAAGCTAATCAGTGGTCCGTGGTAGCTTGTTTCAAGCTACAGACACATTCGATTAGCATGAAAACATATCCCAGAGAACGACAGAGTGGGTACACATCTGCTATTAACCCCTAGGTTCGTTTTGCGGCGGAATTGTCCTTTTAAATATTGAGCCATTACATTGAAAATATTTTAGATAACAGGTAGGAGTAGGCTACATCATTTATGTAGCCTACTCCGTAACAACAGACTACCTGAACGCCTTTCTATCGTCTCGTGTTTCACTCTCCACACCGCTGTCTTCGGACAAAAAGTCACATCCTGAGATCGATAATGTTAGACACTTTTAGTGACAATCTGAACCTGTCAGTAGCAAAACAAATCACTTTTATTGGACAAAAAGCGAGGCTCCACAATTCCCCCATTAGGTTACATTGTAGCTCGGTTCGTGCCGGCCCGCCATTGCGATCTCGCTCAATACTGGACCAAATTCAAAGATTTTTGGTCACATCAGTCTATTAGACAAAAATGCATTTTTGTCTAATAGACTGATGTGACCAAAAATGGGGTCCAGGTTGAAAAAATGGTAGTTACTCTTTAAGCCCATATCCGATAACTGTATAGTATTATTCATTTGTATAGTTATTGGGATGTAATATCTTAATGACAATGCACTTATTCATTTATCTTTCCTTTCAGGCACTATTGTGGCCAGCCAGAATCTAGTGAGGTCCTTCAGTGTGTCCGCACAAAGGGAAGGATTCAGTAAGTACCACTACAACACATAAACGACACTCATTTTGTGTCTCCTTGAAGGGTTTTCAAGGGCCTGTACCAGAAAGTGAGATTACTGGGTTAGCTAGCTACTATGGTAGTGATGGGAGAATCGAGCATTATGAAGCTTGGGGCTTTCTTTCCATTTGTGCCAAAAAAGATTAGAAGCTTTGGGGCTCCAAACGCAGCAAACACAGTGATGTTGGTGGCTTGCAGAGCGTAGTCTCAAGTGCAATAAAAGTTCAACAGGCCTCTCGCCTTGTGTTTTTCTGTGCAGAGTATGTCAATGCCCAAGAGATCCCGACAGATATGAAGTCCATCACAGACCGAGCTGCTCAGACGCTGCTCTGGACAGAGCTCTTCAGAGGTCAGCTGAACATCACTCATATTAAAAAAAACACTGGAGGTGGTCTGGCTACTCTTTTTCCATGTGATCTGTACAATGTTTGAGAAATACTTAAACATGAATCATTGTGTTGTGATGTCAGGTCTGGGCATGACAATGAGCTATCTGTTCAGAGAGCCCGCCACCATCAACTACCCATTTGAGAAGGGGCCGCTGTCGCCTCGCTTCAGAGGAGAACACGCACTACGCAGGTGAGGAGAACCACGTACAGTATCAACCACTTAGTGGATTGTGGGTCACAGGAGTTTATAAATAAATAACATGCATTGTAATGTTAGTCAAATTGATTAAAAACTACTCAGAAGTTAGAATGTAAGTAAATTTCACAACAGTATGATTTTAGAAAAAGTTAAATTCATTATATTCTGTTTTGCAATACGAAACAATGCTCTATTTTATTTCAAATCTTTTTATTTAATTTTTCCACATATTTATTTATTTTTTACTACAAATCACAGTAATTAACACCAAATTGGTGCCGGTCATGTGACCTGTAAGATTTCATTTTACCGGTCAAATGGAAAAATGTTCTGGTCAAATATTGTGTTTATTGCGCTTAAAAACATTTGATCATCAAGGGATGAAGATTTATACAATTTTGAAATGTAGGCTACTTGCTACAGGCAGAGAGGTCAAAACAATAGGGCTATTTTCCATTCGCTAGGCTGAGGAAATAAAACAATACAAACTACAGTACAAACAGACTGGCTCATAAAATGATAACGTGCCGACTAGAATCAAAATAACTGTAAACAAGTGTCTCTGCAACTCGCGATGCGCATAAGCCTCTGCCTGACGCCGCTGCGCTGTTTTGATGCAGTTCTGCAGGGAGAAGCTTCTCTCTGCTGGCACACTGGAGGCGGGTTTTACGCATGCTGCTTTGGCCAGTTTGACCGACTCTGGATAGATTTCTCCGTAATCCCAATAAGAACCGCAGACGGCTGTAATCATATTATGGTATCTCATTGTGTGTCTGTGTTGTTAACGTTAATGAGACTGGCTGTAGCTGGTGCCGACTCGTCCTCGCTGACAATTTCTTGGCTTCAATTACATTAGCCCGGCCGCTGCTTGATTTTATAAAGTAATTCACAATATTTCCCTGTTTCGCCAGGGCTTGGGCTTTGACTTCCCGCTTGCTTGTTGCCGTTTGTTGTAAATCTACGGTAGTCTTCTGGATTCAATCAGAGCGAGAACGAGACATAATATTTTCCATTATCGCTACAGTCTACAGTCATTTCTAAATGTTTTTGACATCATTACAGTTGTTAATAGAACGAAATATATGGAAATTACTGTAACATCTTTTAACACAATTCAAATTGTGCAGAGGGAATTATTTCCACCGGTCATTCTGACAGGAGACGATTAGAATTTTCAAAAAGAAGCTGGAGGCAGCCACAAAAACTCAGCTGGCTAAACTATTTATAAATGGTGGGTTTGTTCAGGACACCTCGTCTGTCACTAGCAATGACGACGCAGTGATTAGTGACGATTCTCTCCGACCAATCCGTAGTCTGCAGGTTTTCGTGTCACCTTTTCGTATCGCCTCAGTTCGCTTGGAACCTCGACGAAGACGATACTAAAAAAAGTACCTGTTGGCAGGTTCCAGGGACTTTTTTTCATAATGGAAAGGCGAGTAGAGTCCAGGCGAGTCGAGCAGGTACCTTGTAATGGAAAAAGGCCAATGTTATATCTGTTAAAGGTGACTGAAGTCTTTGTAATTATGTATACCAGGTATCCTTCAGGAGAGGAGCGCTGCATCGCCTGCAAGCTGTGTGAAGCTATCTGCCCTGCGCAGGTACACACACACACACACACACACACACACACACACACACACACACACACACACACCTGCACACGCGCACGGCTTGATTGCATCATGTCTGCCTTTTTTAATATGAACAAGAGAAAACCACTTTGGCTATATGTATGTTTGAACCATAAGTAACTGTCTTTACTGTGCATAAAGCATGACATGTATGATTGTATATAAATTTGTCAGTTGTGAATACATATAGGCATTTATATTCAATCTCAATGCTAGATAGCAGATCAGAGGACTGTGTCAGTGTGTCTCTTCATCTCCAACAATGTGTGTCCAGGCCATCACCATTGAAGCAGAGACCCGCGCTGACGGCAGCAGGAGGACGACTCGCTACGACATTGACATGACCAAATGCATCTACTGCGGCTTTTGTCAGGAGGCTTGTCCTGTGGACGCCATTGTAGAGGTGCGTGCATGATCCTGATGATGTCTGACATACAGGGTGTCTGCAGGTCCTTAACACGTAGATGTACAGTAAATTCAGTTTTTGATGCCATATCACATTATTGTCAGTAAGTTCTTTAAATGGTCCCATTGTTTTCCAACTGGCTTTCACTTTTTGTTTCAACATGGTCTAACATTTATCCACCAAATCCAGATGTCACCATTTTGTCTTATCAAACACTGCACAACTGCTGGTTCAGTGCTTCAGAAAGCTTAGTTCCCCCATCACTAACTGCAGTTTGATGCAAAACAAGACAAAAAGGGCACAAATGGCACTCAGTGTGACACAAGAGCTACCACATTTTAGGGTGCACAATAAAAAGTTAAACATTTTCTTCAGGAGAGCATGCCCATGGACGGCCCTAGAGGGGGAAACTTCCTGTAGGCTTTTTTTTTTTTTATATCGCAATATATATTGCAGGAAAAGAATTATTGCAATGTCAGTTTTTTTTCAACTAGTTCAGTGCTTGTTTAAAACATGCCTGTTGGGAACGGGCCGATTGCTTGACACACCCAAGTTGCAGCTACTCGCAGTCAGAACAACAGTGGAATACTCTGGTTTGCTGGAAAAAACCCCAAGACAGACTTTACCCCCAACTAAAAGGGCCTCAAACAGCTAAACATTTATTATGATGTTTAGATATGATTTCTTTTTTAAATATGTTGCTATTCCAACTCATTGAAATAACTTACAGAGTCCTCCCAAAGCACTTCAAATATGCTTCTCAATTGTATATTGCTGACACTCACAAAATACAACAATTAAAATATGATGCATTATTATTAATTAAACTATCCAGCATTATATTAGAGTTGAAAGCTCCACCTTTAAACAGACGTTAAGTAAATGTAAGTACATTTTGCTGATAATGCCTCTTTCATTCCTCACTTTAAGTTAACATTTGAATGCAGCACTTGTACTGTGCTGTACTAATAGTTTTACTAATAGTTAAAAGTTTTAAATTTTTTTTTACAATGCCTACTTCTACAACTGCCAATACCAACATTCCCAGTTAGAGGAAGGGTGAAAAGTAAAAGAAAGACGCTGTTTGCCTGGGGCACTGAATTCACTAAATCTGCCCCTGAAAAAAACATAAAAAAACAATCCAAGTCGTGCCTACTCAGTCAGAAAGACTGGTGGATACACTTAGCTGAGGTATTTAATGCTAAAAAGGCGTAAAGTCGCTTGCTTTGACATAACCACTGCCGTTATAAAGGTATTTAAAGATTTTAAACAGCGCTGTTCCTGTATTCTATTCACTCGTTGTCATTGACTTCACGGAAGAGAAGAACATTTCGGTTCCACAAAGTGTATCCAGCATCCAGCTACAAAAAGTGAGCTGCTGTTTATTCACACAAATGTTGAATGATAGTACACATAATGAGTATGTAGTGCATTTTGGACGCACCGGCTGACTTCAGTGGCCCCTATGTTTACTTCCTTATGACTGCTTATGCTGTGTGTGACGTCTTGGTTATTGTTGTTTTGCGCATGCGGGTGGGACAGACAGGAGATTTCTTTTTCTTTTTTTATTGTTAAATATCTTGCAGCCATAGTTTTTACATATTTTATTTGACTTATTGACAAGGGAGTAATGTCAAGAGAAAGGCAGCCAATAGATAATAACCTGATACAAGCAGGAGGGCCTTAAATGCTGACTGACAGGTCAGGGGGTCAGAGGCTGCCCTGGCAGCGTAAGAAATGTGGCTCTCGGTCTCACAGCAGACAGGAAATTCATTGGAGATGGCACAACTAACTCTTTGGATGAAACCGTGTGGACTTTTCTAGGAAAAAATCTTAACAGTTTTGTATTTGTGTTAGTTACAGTGTTTATTTTTGTTTCCCCTGAGACTTGAAAGAACAATTTTCAAAAGAACTAAAGTTGTGTTCATTATTGTTCTGTGTGATTTCAATACATCTCTGTGAGATTCAATTTCCGTTTAGTTGTTTTTCTTTATAGTCCTATCACAATTTATACATTCATGTGACATCCCTGCAGCATACATATCCTGAAAGCCCAGTTTGTCGTGAAACAAATGAAATGTCTTTACCCTGATTATGCGTAACAGGGTTGAGGTTATACAAGCATTATTACAAAAGGAGACCAGGCAACCCAAATATTTGAAAAAATGGCTAAACTAAATATTTACAATACACAAGTTGGTTTAGTGCCATGTAAAGTAAGTCCAAACCAAATTCTGTTTAGGGCCCCCATGATAATGGCTACGTTTTAAGTTACAGCTTTTAAAGTTCACGTCATAGAAAAAGCCATTTGCTTACTCTGACCCCTTCTTTCTCTTTTACATTCCCCTCTCCATCCTCTCTCTTTCCTTCTTTATTCAGGGTCCTAACTTTGAGTTTTCCACTGAAACCCATGAAGAACTGCTCTACAACAAGGAGAAGCTCCTCAACAATGGAGACAAGTGGGAGGCAGAGATAGCTGCCAACATACAAGCTGATTACCTCTACCGATAGACAACACACACACACAAACACACGCAGTGTACAGTAAGCACATACCAGAATAACCTCTGACACACACATACGTCCATACTGTACATACTGTAAGAAGACAGCTGTGGATGTGCTTCAGGATTGGATTTGGGTTTGCAGATGCAGCTTTTATTTCAACACATTTCCTCTGGTGTCAGTGTCATCCCCTTCTGATATACTGAATATTACTTTGATATGTTTCATTTACCATGTCATTGTTTGGATATCATATTTATTGTAGAATGATAATTACTACACTGGCATTCTGTGATGAGTGTACACCAGCTGCCTCAGCATGGTCCAGTCAGTGATCATCCAGTCATCCATGTGGTTGTTTGCACAGTCCCACTGGACTAAAAAGCATGCAGACTGAGTCATGTTGTGGCAGTATCAGTGCTGTACACTGATGGCATATTGCAGCCTTCTGATGGCCTACACAAGTATACATAGATTATTGTTGTTATATTGGATGACTAGTGCAGAGTATGATGGTCTTTGTGCTGTTTCCACCCTGACTCAAGAAATAAAATTCTGGGATAAAGACTAAATGTGTTGAATGTGAAGGTTCCATGTTTACTTTAGATGAAGAATTTAAAACATCATCTCCAGGTCACCAAACTGGACAGACTCCATCTATTAATGAAGACTGTGACCCCCTTGAGATGTGGTTGAAAGCTCTTGAAAAAAAAGCTAGCAGGTGGACCTCGAGTTAAGAGGGATGTTTTGTCTCGTGTAAAATCGAGTCAAAGATTGAATCAAGTATAAGTAAAAAAGGTAAGATGCCCACCCACATGTAATTCAACAGTGTGCATTATGTCACTAAAGTTGGTGTGTGCGTTGCCTACATTCATTGGCTAAATGTACTTCTTTCTTGCTTGTATTTTGAAAACAGATTTTAGGTCACTTGGTCTAATGTTACCAATTTAAAACCAAAAAACCCGTAGCAGTAATACTTAGGATCAAACCTAAAGTGCCTGTATTTGCTAAATCACCCATCAACAGTCAGACATGAAAATCACTCACCTTTCGGCGAAATTTGCCGTTTTGAAACCAAAATAGGTGACCTACGTGAATTATGTAGTCCACATGGGATTTGTTTTGATGCGCTGGATTTAACCAATCATCGAACTTCCACCTACCAATGAAACGAGTTCTAGCCAATCAGATGCAAAGTAGGGCGGGTCTGTGCCAAAATGTGAGAGTGCGGTGCCGGTGTGATGATTTGTCATTAACGATGGCCACTGTGTAAAAGCTATCTGAAGCCCAAACTGCCTTGACATTGTCATTGTGTAACGTCTGAAGGACTTTAATTGTTTTGCCAGTCAAATTAACTTTAATGAGTGCGTACTGAAATATTACACTGTTGGTTGGCAAAAAATGCATCTCAAAATGCATCAGATTGATGCTTTAAAATATGGAATATTTAAAAAGAAAAGAACGCATGCTTAGTATGCAGGCTAACAGTCTGGCAGATGCGTTCAGTAAGCCTTCTAAATGACCACACCGTTAAATGAAAACCTCTCAAAGAAAAACAAACCGTATATAGCCTTCCTAAAAGGATAGGTGTGGGGGGGGTGCTGTCGCCGCATCATGGGTGCGCCATATATTTTCCTGCTTTTTTGTCCTATGCCAATCATTATGTAGTTGAACATTGTTAGTGTGCATAAATAAAGTCATTGGGTTTTGGGAATGAAGTTCATGGATTTTATGCCACTTGTTGCTGCAGTACTGTATTGATACTCATCAGTTCTTTTCTTTATTCATTCTCGTTTCTGTAACAGCAGCAGTAATATCAATAATTAATAACTCATGGGTGCACATTATATTCATGGCAATAAATCATTTGTTTATAAATAAGAAAATTAACGTTTGTTTCGATAAACGAATTAAAGCCGGTAATTGCTTGGCTGCGGACTAGGGATTCCAATCTGCTTCTCTCTAACCCCCCCCCATTCTTTTATCCGTCAATATGCCTTAACGTCAAAACAACGTGACAAATCATCTGTATCTAGGTTGGAACCTGTATGGCTGGACCAGGTATGGTCTTGTGCTTAGTGGCTTAATTATTTCAGGGATAGTCAATGTCTATAATATGGAAGCAAAGAGGGGACTTAATTAAAATGATTATGTACACTTAAAAATGTTATTCCACATTAGCGTTATGATTTTCCACATTTATGTGTTTTTAAAAGTGAAAATGAAAAGACAATTATTCAATTTGCATTTTTATTTTCACATACTTATGGGCTCAATAACTTTATAAAAAATGTAAACGGTGCTGAGGTTTTCTCTCTGTTACAAACCATTTTGACCTACAGGGTTTGTAATGCTCATTTATAAGGTAATCGTTCATTTAGTAGGTTGGTTAAATTAAAGCCTATATATTGTGAGCTGTGGCTCAGTGGTAGAGTGGTTGCCTGCCAATTGGAAGGTTGGTGGTTTGATCTTTGGCCCTGCAGTCCAATGTCAAAGTGTCCTTGGGCAAGACACTATTCATTTTCAGAAAACACCATATTTTTGTTGTACTGCACATTGCTGCAGCTCCTCTTTTCACCCTGTGTGTTGAGCTCTCTGTTTTAGCTACAGAGTGAGGCATCTCACTTCTGTCTGAGTTGCACATGAGCAGTACCTAGGTAAGGACTGCTAGTCAGTCAGAAGCAGAGTACGAAGGCGTGCCATGCTAGCAGCTAGGCGAGCATTATAACGTGTTACAAAGAAGTAAAGGCTGGACTACAATAGAGCTGTTACGAGCAGTTTGTGAACAGTGTTTTCTGTTGGAGATGGTAAGTCCTTTTTGGGTGGACTTTGGGCTTTTTCACTTTGTAAACCTATAACATGCACAAAAAAGATATATAACACAATAAAGGAAAGGGAAAAAGCCAAAAATCATAATATGAGATAATACTTGCTAAGGTGCTCTAAGTGATGTGACACGTTTTTTTGGCTAACACATTTTTTGTCACATACAGCAAACATTTCCTCACTATCCGCTAGTTACCTGTCCCCTGAACACACCATAAAAAAACGTGGTCTCTGAAGACAGCCCAGGCTCCACAAACGGCAACAAAAACAAACTGCGCCAACCTGCCCCACGAACCATAACAAACAGTGTTCCAGCCAATAACCGACAAGAAGGAGTTGGTTGAGTCATGAATATGCATTGTGGAAGTAGCCTACGTGCTAACGCTGCTGCAGTGATGGCTCAACCAGCTCCTTCTTGTCTTGCGCTCAGCGCTCACCGGAAAAGTGCTTCCAATATCCTTCACTAGTCTCCGTCCAGAGCAACGGGGTCTGTTGGTCCATTCTTATATACTGTCTATGCATTTCCCCCGACTCATTTCCCTGGTTCTCCTTCTCCATAAACAACATGAAATCAAGGAGAGGGTTAACTTTTCTTCCTTGTTAAATTATGTTCATTATGTCCTCAGTTGTATATTATGTAATGTAATGTTGTACTGTTCTGTATAGTGTATATGTTTATGCCACAGGGAAGCGCTAAGGTGCAGTCTATAGAGGACGCGTCTGCATCATTATGTTTGTTCCAGTTGATTTACCGTAGTTAAATTGGAAGCTGTCTGACCGTGGGACTGATCTCCGCAGCTCAAAAATAAATATGCCAAGAACGGCTAAAGATGATTCATCTCTATCGTCTCTTTTCCTCCGAATGCAACATTAGCTGCAACAATAGTGTAACATAACTCAACACTGCTAAAGATTTCCCACCGTGGACAGAAAGCACAGGGGGACACTTTGTTTCTCTCACTATGACTCTAGAGTCGGTACTCGCTCCGAAGTGAATCGCTGTCACTCTCTCACTTCTCCCTCGCTCTACCACACACTCCCCACACACACACACATACAGCTTGACGCACACACCAGCGCACAAGTATAAACATCAGGCCACTTTATGTAGGCTACGGTGAAAGCTCTGCGTGGAGCCTCCGCAGAACCATAAAACAGCCTTTACGATCCACTGTCTCGTCCAGTTGCAGGGGCGTAAACTCTTGGGTTCGTACAGTTCACAAGTTAATGACCCAAATGTAAAATTGCCTCATGTTGCACAACCATGTGGTCAGTCATTTGTCTTTTGTCATTGAAGTTTTTATTTACTTACACATACATAAACAGACAGTATCTTTACATTTGGTTACAAGATGTACAAAGGCATATGATACAACAACATATTTAGAAATTCAGTCATCTGGTTTTTTGACTGAGTGAGACACCTGAAGTGTCAGTCAAGTCTGTTGTCTGTAGGTGTTGCAGTTTCTGAGTTCCAGATACTTTTAGGGGTCGTCCACACGGAAACGTTTTTTTGTGCAAACGCACATGTTTTGCATCGTTTGGGCCGACCGTCCAGACAAATCCTGCAGACACACTGCCTGAAAACGCACTTTTTTGAAACCAGGTCTCAGGGTGAAAAAATCCAAAAACGGCTCTCGTTTGGCTTCGTATGGATGGTGAATACGGATCCGTATCAATGATGTCATCGCCACACCCCTCTTTTACACCCTCTCCCACGGCCGCTGACGCACACAACTGCGGTGAAGCTAAGCGAGCATGTCCCATCTCCATGGTCAAACCAGCTCACTATATCTAAATACTGTGTCTCTGCTCCCTGACCCTTCCCTCTGGATTCTACACAAGATATATTGCTAACGTTATGTAGCCAACGTTAAACATCGCTAAAGTAGCTGACCGCTCCAGCAGCGAAGTAACCATTGACGTAACCTTAACGTTAGCTGCTATAGCTATCTGTTTATAAAGTGGAAGTAGATAACTTATAAACTAGCTAGCTAATCTGTCTGCTTATCAACTCCTTAAACGGATTATAGTAACTTTTACCCCGGCTTATTGTAGAAAGGCTACTGCAAGAAAAACGTATAGATTATTAAAAAGACATCATTCATGGATCATTGATGTTTGTTTGACTGCCGATGTTAGAGCTAGCGAACGTTAGCGCGCTAACGTTAGCGCGCTGCAATCATGCAAAATAAAAAGCAATCCAACAGCACATTATACAACGTAAACAAAGACATTTTCTTGCGGCGGCCTTTATAAAATGAGCAGTGGTGAAAGTTATTATAGTCCACGGACGTATTAAGAGAGAATTATAATCTAGCTATTCATGTTATGATGGGAAGTGGAAGTGACTATGCTCTTCTTCTCCGTTTTTTGGTGAATTTCTGTAGCAGAAACAGCGCCACCGATAGGCCTGGCATATGAAGTAGCGTATTGAGTCATTTACAAGTGGATTTGTTTGGACGCAACTATTCTTGAAACGAATCCAGGGAAGACGGGTAAAAAAAAGATTTTGGTACGTGTGGATGGGGCCTTAGAGCAGAAGCAGAAAACACCTACTTGACCACACTGGTCCGTACCAGTGTGACCAATGTGAGAAGAGTTTTAGGGGCCATCCACACGGAGGCGCTTTTTGATGCAAACGCACATGTTTTGCATCGTTTGGGCCGATCTTCCAAACGGATCCTGTAAACGCACTGCCTGAAAACTTTTATAAAAACCTGGTCCCAGGGTGAAAAAATTCGAAAACAGTTCCCTTTTGGCTTCGTTTGGACGGTGAAGCAGCATACGTGCGTATCGATGATGTCATCGCCACACCCCTCAACCTCTAACGTTATGTAGCTAACGTTAAACATCGCTAAAGTAGCTCACACTTTCATTGAATTTGGGTGTTTTATAAAATTTTATAGCATTTGAAGAAAAAAAAGATAAATGAACGTTGAAAAAAGTGACAAAAATGTTGGCAAAGGCTAAAAAAGGCAGGAAAAATCCCACAAAAATGTCAAAAGGCGCAGAAAAAAGTTGAAAAAAACATCGGAAAACATCAAAACGTTGACCCAGAAAAACAAAAAGTGACATGAAGACAACACAAAGGTTAAAGGCTTCTATTACATGGCAGGCCTAAAAGCATCAATAATCCAGTCTGGAGGATACAAAGGCGTGAATTAGGATCCCTGCATCAGCCATGGAGAAAGAAAAACCTGATTTATGTTGTGTAGGTGAAAGATGGTTGAATGGAATGTAACACCAAGATTCTTAACTGTCTGTTTATTATGCCCTCGCAACGGCAACAGCCGTGGCCAGAGGCATGATGTTTTCAGGTTCTCCGTCCATACGTCCATACATCTGTCTGCCCATTCCATCTCAGGACCCCCGAAAAAAATTTCTTCAAATATGGTACAAAAATCCACTTGGACGGAAGAATAAACAGATAAGATTTTGGAAGTCAAAGGTCAAGGTCACTCTGACCTCACAAAATGTGTTTCTGGCCATTACTCAAGAATTAATATGCTAATAATGACAACGTTTCACACAAATGTCTAATACAATAAAACGATGAAGTAAGACATTTTATTTCCCAAAGGTCAAAGGTCAACTTTATTGTTACATCATAATGTTCTTATTTAACACAATAACTCAGGAACAGAAGGGGAGACATTTGGTCGGATACTGATTCGGGGACACCAGAGATGTTCACAAGTAATTTTTTGGAAGTCCAAGTCGAGTCTCAAGTCTTTGAGCTCAAGTCCAAGTCAAGTCTCAAGTCTCTGGCCATCTGATCTGTCCCTAACACTGTATTGTTAAATCTCATAAATTCAAAACATGTCCTGTAGCTACCATCCAGTACAGTATCAAAATCAGTTGTAGGATAACTTTATGGGGTCTACTAAAGAAACAAATTTCATAACTGTATTTTTCAACATTTTGGTATCTGCACCAAAGAATAGTTAGTCTGTGTTACTAACTGGCTGTAAAGCCCAACCTCATCATGCATTACATTTTCAGTGTTCAAAGTTTGGAACAGGCCTCCTGTATTGCTGACTGCAGCTTTCTCGAATGAAACTAAGTACATTTACACAAGTACTCTGTGTATTTGTTTGATTCTCCCATCTGTGAGATGATGTGCTTCAGTTTTGCTCCTTGTGTGTTTGTGAAGTCTATCCCCTTTCCAGGTCAACATGGTGAGAGAAGGTTGTGTGGCTCAGGGTATTCCTTTTTGTCCACCAACTGTGGCAACACCTCAATGAAGGTATAGTCACAAGATATATGATCAAAAGCATAACAATAACAGCTTATATACAGTGTATGTATACTGTATATAAGCTGTTAAAGAACTTCTATTTCGGATTTTTAATCAGAAACTGCTTTATTGGCCAAGTAAGTGTAAACACAAGGGAATTTGAGACCGGTTTTGTGTTGCTTTCAACACAGAAACTGTTGTTACGGCTAAAAACAAAGATGAACAAGGTATCATTAAACATGAACGTTTGACTACTATGTACAGATATAAGTTATATATAAGATAAAGTGTATACGTGCATATGCATACACATACATACAAAAAGTTACATGTAAACAGATCTATGAAGCTTTTAAACATTAAGGCATCAATGTGAAGGGCCATTCACATTGTACGCGCAAACGGCAGTGCTGCGCTATGAAACCCATTATTGTCAATGGCTTCCGTACGCAAGGTTTGCCGCTGCGCTGAGCAAAGCGCCATTTTGTGGCTGATGCCGCAGGAAATTCCGCTGGATGCATGTATTTTCGCTGATGTCAGTTTCCTTCCTCTTTCTTTGTGTTGGAATTTAAGCTCCGGTGGATTTGTGAGGACTATGGTTAACTGCTCCTCAGATCTCTGCAGGGTAAATCCAGACAGCTATCTGTCCAATCTGAGTTTTCTCTTGCACAACTATTTTGCAGTGGCTCTTTGCAGAGCTTAGCGCCGCCCATGACAATTGTGATTGGTTTAAAGAAATGCCAATAAACCAGAGCATGTTTTTCTCCCATCCAGGAATGTTGTGTGGACTAGCCAGACCCTCCTCCGCTCTGCAGCGTGTGGAGGAAGGTCTGGCAAAGCGAGACTTGTCAGACCCAGTTTGTTGTGCACTACAATCTGCAACTAGCAGACAGAATGGTAAGTGTAGTTAGTATCTTTTATGTTGTTAGGGGCTTTGTAAATTATAGAGTGTGGTCTAGACCTACTCTATCTGTAAAGTGTCTAGAGATAACTCTTGTTATGATTTGATACTATAAATAAAATTGAATCGAATTGAAATTGTTTGTTAGCTTGTAAGCTTGTATCTGGCAGTGGCTGACAAATGTATATATTGTGTTTTGGCTCTCTGTACTGACAGTCCACTCTGCAATGGAGGTTTTAGGTTCTTTAGAAGGCTTTTGCGTAATAGACAGCCATTGGTTTATGGATTTGTGATGTTATTAATCAAGCTTGCTCAGGATACGTCTGAATCTTAAATTTCAGAGAAGTGCACATCTCCCCCTTCAGGAGAGAACTGTGAAAACACCTTTCTAGTGACGAACTTTGCACAGATACAAGTCAGTTTAGTCAAGGTCAGACATTTTAGGGGACATAAACATAAGAAAAACACATTTTATAGGGATTTTAATTATTATGGCAAGTTCTCCACAAAATGGTACGGTTGTGAATGGTTTAAAGAAATACATACAAGCCAGAGTGTTTTTTTCCCCTATCCCAGAATAAGCGGTGTAATAAGCCATTTTATAATTTAATAGCTAGAATGGATATTTATTGCAAATATTCCTAATTCTTCCTAGTTAAAAAGAACATTTCAGATATCCACAATGACATTTGTTCTCTCCAGAATGAACATTCTAGATATCTGACTGCAATAAAAGTCTTACACATGAATGGCAAAAGTCTCATCATTTGTCCTCGGAAGAATGTCATTGTCAATATCTGAAATGTTCTTTTAACTAGTCTAGGAAGAACTGAATTATGGATATCTGTAATATATATCCATTCTAGCTATTAGGCCTTTATGTTAAAATGGCCACTTATGCTTTACAGGATTTAAATTTTGCCTATGACTAGAACATTCAAAATTGTAGGCTAGATATCTTGAAACAATTTCTACTAAGAACTAAGAATGTTATTGTGGATATCTTAATTACCATTCTGACTGGTGAATATATAATTTTGACTATATTATATATACTGGTATTTAAAATATAATTGCAGATAGGAGCGTGGTTAGATTAAAAACAATATCATAGTCCAAACAAGGCATATTTACAAATCATTTACACTTCAAAAATAGAGCTTTCGCCTCGGGTCAAGACAGTGTTTCTCAACGGTGGTGGTACGTCAGAGGATGACGGGGGGGCACTGGAAGAAATATTGTGGAAAGGAGGGTATTTGTTTTAAGGCAAGTTTACACCAAAGGTTCACACCAATATGAGTTTACACTTTAAACTACTTGCAAAAAGCAGTGGTCTGCAACATTAAAACCCGGGATTTTACGCCCCTGCAAATGGACGAGACAGTGGATCGTAAAGGCTGTTTTATGGTTCTGTGGAGGCTCCACGCAGAGCTTTCACCGTAGCCTACATAAGTGGCCTGATGTTTATACTTGTGCGCTGGTGTGTGCGTCAAGCTGTGTGTGTGTGTGTGTGTGTGTGTGTGTGTGTGGGGAGTGTGTGGTAGAGCGAGGGAGAAGTGAGAGAGTGACAGCGATTCACTTCGGAGGGAGTAGCGACTCCAGAGTCCTAGTGAGAGAAACAAAGCGACTCCCCTGTTCTTTCTGACCACGGTGGGAAATCTGTAGCAGGAAAAGTTAACCCTCTCCTTGATTTCATGTTGTTTATGGAGAAGGAGAACCAGGAAATGAGTTTGGGGAAATGCGACGTGCGTCGCTGAGACATGTAGTTACATTTTTTGAGAGGTGCACATCAAGCTACGGCGTAGGGTCCGGCGTAGACGCAGAGGGGTCTGCAGGGGTACGCCGTTGATTTGACGCAGAAGCATAAAACGGCCTTAAGCTTCTGAGAGACCCCTTCCTTCAAAGTGACTCTGGCTGTGTTGTGCAGCTGACACTGTCCAGCAGCCAGAGTGTCCAGCATCAACATTAGCCCTGATCCAATTCCCAACAATCACATGTCCAGGTGCACACTGTAAACTTATTTTTATAGTCTATGTGACAATGTGACAAATTGCCATCGGCATTTCTAATGCTGCAGTGACTACATAAAACATTACATAAAAACAAATTGAAATTGTTTTTTCATTTGTAATTTTAAATGTGATGTATCTTTCAAAAATGCACGTAACATGATTGATCAGCATACACAGGAAAACATTTTTATGTGTCATTGCTCATCAACTGCTTTCATGTGTTGATTTGGATGCCTATGTGTAATTATTGTGTGTGGATTTGGTGACAGATCAGCAATTCTCTGTCCATTCAGTGTTGGCCAATCACCTCCTGCCAGTGCATTCAGTTCAGCAGCCTCTCTCTTGTAATTTGTGTGTGCAAAAAAAGAAACATCATATATATATATACATTCATATATTGATATGGCACAGCAAAATAGTAATGGTGTTTAGATTGTGGAAGAGGATGAAGAGGAAGCAGGCCGTAGGCGTCAAAGTCAAATGTTTTATATGCAGCCATATAAAACATTTGACTTTGATGCCTACGGCCTGCATCCCATTTGAAAGTAACTGTGTTGACCATTCAAAGATTTAAACTCCAAGTAATCTTTCCCTAACCTTGACCGAGTCATTTATTTGCCCTGCAGTCATTGAGGCTACGCCTTGATGAAGTGAAGAGTTTGCATTGCATAGATTTTAGAGGCCATGCACGTTATAAGTTGACCAGCAACAAATGAGCAGGATTCAGTGATGTGGTGCTCCTTTGGGTGAGAGCTAACATAGCTCTAGAGTCATAGTGAGAGAAACAAAGTGTCTCCCCTGTTGTTTCTGACCACGGTGGGGAATCTGTAGCAGGAAAAGGTAACCCTCTCCTTGATTTCATGTTGTTTATGGAGAAGGAGAACCAGGAAATGTGTCGGGCAAAATGCAACACTATCAAGCCACAGCCAAGCAGCGTGCGTCTCTGCGACAAGAGGTACCTACGTACGTAGCAACGGCGTAGATTTTATGCAAAAGTATAAATCAGCCTTTAACTCTTCTTCTATTTAGTGTTTCTTTAGGCTTTGTGTGGTGCAGCTCCATGCTGCCTTCAAGGGAACGGGACGTCAGAGTATCATCTTATATAAACTCCGTATTGCAGTGTTATGAATCGGTCTTGTCGTGAACTTTATAGTCTATATTAAATGTTAACATCATTTATCTTTAATAATTCTATGAACATTTTTCATTCAATGAAAATGTTTTGATGATTTTTGATAACAATATTAACAACAATAATAGGACTAATAACTATTATAATTATCATAACAATAATAGGACCTAATCATTAATATTCAGGGCAATTAGCCCATATCTTATTTGATGGGGGGGGGGGGGGGCGGTAAGGGACCTGGATAATGGATAGGGGGGCGCTGGTCCCAAAAAGGTTGAGAACCACTGATATAAACAAAACCTAGGAGCTTATACATAACAAATCAACGTAAAGAAGAAAATAAAATGAGAAAAATAAATTGAAGGGGCTATCTCAAATTAAGTTAAGAGTAGTAAATAAATCAATTCAATGGCTTTTTTATCCTTAATCCATTTCAATGACTTACACAAAATATTTAACTCATTCTTCCAATGGATCAGGGAGGGCTTGGTCTTAAAATATCTGCATTTATGTATAAAATGTTTTCCTAAAAGCACCAAATTGTTCTTCTTATCTTCAACAAAAACACCAAACTTTATATTCTTCACTGTCAGAGGTGGTATCTCAATTTCCCTGGTCTGCAACCATCTCTGCAGATCTCTCCAGAAAGATTGCACCAACTCACACAGAAAAAATACATGTTCTAGATTCTCAATTTCCTTTTCACAAAAAACACAGTTATTTGTATCAAAATTGAATCTCAGCGTGTTGGGTAGATTTCATTTAAAATTTTAAAGTTCACCTCTTTTACTTTCGGAAGAAGAGGAAATTGAGATATAAATTTTCCTTATTTTCTTAACCTCTCCATCACCAAATTCTCGCACTGCAACTTAATTAAACACGCAAATAGACAAAACACAAGCAAATTAAGAAAACATCTTCATCGGCCACCGTAGATATGGGTTATGGTTGATAAGAAATGTTAATTCACGTAGGCCTATAGTTAGTCACTTTTTTTTCACATGTAATTTGCAATAGGCTATTAACCGTTGCGGCGCTGTCTACATAGTGTGACCTAGATTAGTAAGACATTATTTATTAGCATTAACCCTGATAACAAGTCATGTACGCTAAAGCAATATTTTGGTGGCTCATCTGGAAGAAAATCCGCTTCAATTGAAAATAAATATTGGAAACCGATCAATGTGTTGTGTAAATGCCTTGAGCAACAAAATACAACACATCTTCTTTGTAGCGCCTATTAAAGCTCATGAACACACCAAAGTAGGAAGAACGACTTGACAACTCGGGAAATGGGACCATCCGAAAAGAACGTGAATGCAGCAGACGTGAAAACAGCAGCGCCCAGTGCCGCCCCCAAATACGTGCTCGTTCACGTTGTTCCGCAACGCACGTTCAAGTGGACGTCCCTGTTGCGTCATTTGCGCGCCACCTCGCTCCCGAAGCACTTCTTTTCCCGAAAGCCTAAAGATAACGTTAGATGTTCCGATTTCAGGTGAGTAGGCCTATTGTACCCCAAGACCCATGTGCCCTTTTCCTGAAAAATAATTTCGGATGTTTTACAGAGAGCTGATAGTAATAACAGATGGTGTTTGATTTATATGGTGAATGTTGTCTATTGTTTATGCGACTGCCAAATTCAATGTGGTTGGCGGCCTGTGAAGCAGCCAGCTTGCCTGGTGATATGAGCCAGAGGAAAGGGGAGCGCTCCCTTCCAGTGGTGACAAGCATGAGCTTATTGTTTCATAAATGAATCTCAGTTATGAAATGCCAATATGCGACAGTTTTAAGCTGTGTCCCTGTGGTTAGTTTCAGGGCAGCAGTTTTCCATCGGCATGCGTCCTGCGTGATGTAACGTCAGTATTAGCATTGTGGCTAACGGGCTCACTTGCTACCTGCATGGTTACAGAAGATCCTGGAGAAAATGTCACGACGAGTGCTGTTTATTCATATAATTTAAACTTGGTAAAACTTAAAGGGGAGCTATAAACCGGTATATTTAACGTTACCTAAATTAATGTCTCGACTGCTGCTACGCTCTGATGTGTTCCCCAGTGAGTTTCCCCATGCCCGGTCACAGTTTACTAGCTAATGTAACTGGTATTTGACAGTCACTGCTATATGTTAACTTATAAGTCATAGTGTAGTTGGGCTAGTATTGAATCAAACTGAATTGTCACTCAACTACATTTTCACTTTTCAAAAATGTTGCACATTTTGACCTCTGTAGTGCTACTTGACATTTAATCATGCTAGCTAAGTTATATATATTTTTGCACCTAGCGTTAGTTGTTATACTAATTTATGACTTATTGTCATAGGCTCATGGCCACCAGTTGGCACTAAAAAGGAAATCCTCACACTTATTATTATGGTTTATAATGCCACCATTAGCAGCAGAAAATTGATGGCTAGTTTTGCTATTAAAGCCAAAATGGCCATAAACCTTTTTATAGTGTAATGTTGCACTGGAAGCCCATGTTTATTTACATTTTGGATGTCATTTTTGTATTTTAAGAAAATTACTGGCAAGCTTACAACTGGCTAAAAACATAGAATTAATCACTACACCTTCACTGTTCATTCTCTTTACTTACATTTATTGTTTCTTTATCTTTAGAGTGTCTTGTACTTTTCCCTTGTTCCTGCAACAAGGGAAGTCTTTTCTGGTAATTACATAAATTGTGTGTGTGTGTGTGTGTGTGTGTGTGTGTGTGTGTGTGTGTGTGTTTTAAACGTAACCGCCGCAAAACAATCATAACCGCCACCAAACCAAATTCTGTCCTCAATTCAGCAACTTGGTAGTCCACTAGCTTGTTTCTCTCGCTACCAATATTAGCCAGTGATGTTGATAGGTTTTTAATGTAATGAGTCCCCGGGGCCCACATGTGGTCATTTAAGTTGCTCCCAGTCCTCGAACAACTTTTTTTTCAACAACATCCTCCTCGTGTGTGTGTGTGTGTGTGTGTGTGTGTGTGTGTGTGTGTGTATGTGTGTGTGTGTGTGTCTTTGTTTATGTATATTGGTATTAGTTAAAACGAAAGTGATTGTTAACATGAATTAAACATCATCCAAATCCAAATTTCGATCCGATTATATGATCAAGCCGATCCGTGCCTAAGTCCACTTGAAAAGCTAGTCTTGAGTACAGTTATGTACAGTACTGTTATGAAACAGTCTCAATTTAATACTGATGCCAGTATATCAGCCGGCTGCACAGCTGGCAGCGGACAGACCCAGATCCAGTGGGAGGCAGGATTTTATTTTTCAGCCATTTAATAGATTGCCATTGCTATTTTGGCAAATCTACCAGCCACTTGCATATTTTGCTGAAGGATGGTGCTAATTGTGTACCCTGCTCATAACATTTTAGTAACCCTACAAAGAATCAAAAATATATTGTTAATCCTTTGTATCATTATATTATTAGTGTTCCTGTATGGGTGGAGAGTGGGGGGTGTGGCCTTGACCAACTGCCACTTTGCTCTTTTGAAACCTGTGATGTCTCTCTTTCTCATGGGTGGGCCAAATTCTCTGGGCGGGCAAAGCAGAGAAAGGGGAGGTAATCTTGCTCCTTATGACCTCATAAGGAGAAGATTCCAGATCGGCCCATCTGAGCTTTCATTTTCTCAAAGGCAGAGCAGGATACTCAGGGCTCGGTTTACACCTATCACCATTTCTAGCCCCTGGGGGACCATAGCCAGGTTGGGGGAACTCATATTAATGTTAAAAAACCTCATAAAGTGAAATTTTCATTCCATGGGACCTTTTTAAATAACACTTGCCTGCTGGCTTCTGCTTTCTGCTGCTACTGCTACCGGCAGTAAGACGAGTGTTTAGGGACGTCTACAAATTACAACACCGAAAAGAGATACAACAAAAATATTTATTAATTTAATGATTAAATAAGGTAGTGTCTCCAGACTTACCTCAATTATAACTTGTCTCCTGCTAGTTGTACTACAACACTTACTTTTAAAGGGTTAGTTAAGTTAAATTAATACATATTTGTGTTGTATCTCTTTTCGGTGTTGTAATTTGTAAGCACTCGTCTTACTGCCGGTAGCAGTAAGACGGGGGGTTGTTTGGCTCGAGGCCGTGGTACAAAGGACCCTATGGTGAAATTACTCCGAATCACTTTAAGGAAAACCTCCACAGCACAACTCATTTCACATATGTGAAGAAGATTTGGAAGACCTTGATGACACAGAAGCATTTAATTTACACTCAATTGAGGAGAGGTACAGTACAGTTTAAGCACGGTGTGTTATCATGTCGTGCCGTCCCAACTCTCTGAAGTTGTTATCTTCCTGAAGGTGTATTTAAACAAGTTTAGCTGAACCTTCAATGTAAACAAAGATATTGTGGGCACCGTAAACACAGATTGCTTAACTAAAGCCTAGTTTTCACTGACCTCCAAAAGGAGACAAAACATTCCCTTATCATGCAGCTGCCGAGATTCCCTGAATCTGTAGAGGCGCATACATATTTATACATGAACAGGTTTGGTTATTAGGGACTGGCCGAATATTTTTGTCCCATAACCTGTGACCTATGAATGACCTCATGTTGTCTAAGCTTTCCCTTTGTCTCATCATACCACAAGATGGTCTTTCTGGAAATTCCACCACATGGCTGAGCCACACCTTTGGCTGCTTCCTCCTATTCTATTTTTATAATAATAATAATTATTAAATATACTTTATTGATCCATGCTTTGAATTTTTCCTCCCTTCCTCCTCCTATCTTCTCTCTAACCTGCGTCACTTTCTTTCCCCACTCCACCACATCTTCATGCCTGCCTCCTTCCTTCCTCGCTCTCACTCTGTTCCTTGTTCCTTTATGTCTTCCCTGCTGTCTTTGCAGTCCCTGGATGAAGACTGTACGCTGGAGGAGGAAGATGAGGGACTGATACAGGAGGAAGATGAAATTGATCAGTTCAACGATGACACTTTCGGAGCTGGGGCCATCGGTGAGTCATGTCAATAGGGGCAATTTCCAAAAATTGAATGAATAAAAATATTTTTCTTTAAAAATGGTTGCTTTACCTGGCCTAATCACACGGCATATTACTTTAAACATGCATTTTGAGTTGGAGTACACAGTCAAGGCTCGACAGTGCGACTAAAAATAATGTGTGCCAACTGTAAAATATATTTAGGAGCTTGTGTGAATAACGTTAGGGTATTTTCGTACTTGCCATTTTTTGCAGATGTGAACTTCGCTACATATAGTTTTACATTGTTGTAGGGATGTAAACAGTTAATCAACTATCGATTGTCGTTAAGAATTTACTCAATTAAATTAATTGTCGGCTAACTGAACATTGCAATCTAAGTTTTCCACAGGACGTAGGCCTAATTGAACGTAACAAGAGATTCTCGCGGGCGGCGAGAGACCCGACGCAAACTTGAGGCGGTCAAAACGGAGCGGAGTGTGGGAGCTTTTCAAATTAATTAATGATGACAAAGACGCCCAATGTAAACTCTGCGGTACTATGTTTAAGTTCAGCAGCTCTACGAGTTCGCTAAGATACCACCTTCATAACTTGCATGCAGCCATGTTGCAGCGAGGAAGTCTGTCGCCTTCACAACCTACAATCGCTGCTGTGGTGGGAAGGCGAGTATGTGACCACAGGAAAGCGGAGGGCATTACTCAGAGGATTTGCGACATGATCGAAAAAGTAGGGCTGCCACCTCTTAGTCAATTAGTCGACTAGTCGGTCGCTTTGGTCTTAGTCGACTAAGATTTCTTTAGTCGATTAGTCATTTTTTTATGCTTATTCATGCTTAATTACTCATTTCCAAGAAACTTCTGAGGACATTTATGGTAAACACAAGATTTAAAGTGCTGCTTTTGCAGGATTAATTATGGAGAAACTCAGTTTTACAGATGGTTAATTAACTACATTTATATTGTGCTTTTCTAGTCTTAACCACCTCTCAAAGCGCACAGCTCTGTCAATTAAATCAACTAATCGATTAGTCGACAAAATCCTATAAGTGTTAGTCGACTAAGAATTTCTTTAGTCGAGGACAGCCCTACGAAAAAGATATAATTATACCAATTAGCACCACTGACGGTGAGGGATTTTGGGAGTTATTACACTACATGGAGCCAGGATTTAATATCCCTTCTTGAGCGACCATTACTACCCACTTGGAAGCACGCTACAAAAACAAGAAGGCTGAGTTAAAAACACAGTTAGCCTAATGTGGCTCTGACGACGGATTGTTGGACGGCACTGACTACAGAGAGCTACATAACAATCACTTGCCACTACATTGGAAACGACTGGCAGGTAAAGTCAGCAGTGCTTCTCACGTTAGAGAGACATAGAGCTGATAATTTAGCTGACAAACTCAACCAGGCTGTGCATAATTTATTTTGTTAAACTACATAAATGCCATTATCTGTACCGTATCCCAACTGGTACAATAAAACATCAACTGAGCAATATAACATGCATTTTTATTCAGTATATAAGCAATATTTTGCTTTTTATGTTAAAGACACTATTGATACCGTGAGAAATTTACATTCTCAGGAAAAAAGCCGCTTATCAGTTAATCGTTAATTGATCGATAAAGTCAGTCAACTAATGATTAATGAATTAATCGATAATTTGCATCCCTACATTGTTGTCTTTCTGTCTTCACTGGACCACATACAGCGTGTCTCAGAGCGGCTGCTCTCGGCTCGTCATTATATTATGTTGCAGCGAGCGTTGTCTGCGTGGTGTTTTAAAAAGTAACCACAGTTGCAACCGCTTTATCGCCATTGCTGTCCCTGTTAACAGAGCATGTTACAGAGTCTCTCTGCCGTGCCCTGTACAGGTAAAGCCGCCTACACATGATCTGCGGTGAACCGCCTTGCGCTGGCTGTGCCATTGTTTTTTCTATGGGGGGAATGGTGGAGACAGAGGAACACTGCCCTTGGCATTGCGCACCGCTCGGAATTGCTGCCAAGCTCATATTATTTCACCTCTGACCTCGTTGCGGCTAAAACCCGAAGCAACAACGTGTACATGCGCCACAGTTTGTCTCTGTGCTCTGCGCCCTACCTCGCAGTTTTACCTCTGATCATGTGTATGCGGTTTCACAGCGACAGTGAAACTGTATTTAACAATATGAAGGTTAAACTGCAATTAATCTCCGTTTCACATGCATGCCAAACCGTGGAAGTTTTACCACTGCTGTATATTCGGTGTACTGATCAGTATAAAATAGAAAACAGAAAACATTACACTTCATATCGTTTTGTATTTCATAATACATATTGTAAAAAATGTGCTACAATTATCACTGTTCACCAACGGTAATAGCTGTTACCTTTATGTAAGTCACTCTATTACCGTATTTTCCGGACTATAATTTGCACTTTTTTTCCTACTTTGGCTGGTCCTGCGACTTAAAGTCAGGTGCGACTTATATATCAAAATATATATAATTTAACATGTTTTTACATGTTAATTCATACTGAAAACATTACCGCTCTACAGTCATGAGAGGGGGCGCTCTAGGCTTGTGACAACTAGAACGCTCCTCCTAAAGACAACTGAGAAAGAAAAGAGATAACAAACTGCAGGTAGTAAAATATGCAGCCGAAAACGGTAATCGAGCAGCAGAAAGAGAGTTTGAAATGAGGTAGAAACTTATGAGGGAGACTCAGCGAAAAGGTGACTCTTACTGCAATAAAGAAAACAAAGAAAGCTAATCGGCTAATTGTGGGCTGAAAGCAAGACTGGAACGAGTCGGGAGGGGCTCGTTCACGGTGCAGTTACGTCTCTACGCCTTTTAATACATCCATGCTCCACGCCCTGGTAGCTAATTGTTCTGTGTGCTATTGTATAGTTCAATAACTGTTAATGTGTTACGTTAACATACCGGACACCCACCGTATTCAGCGTATTGTTCTGTGTGCTATTGTGTAGTTGAATAACTCTTGTATTTATATTCTAAATAAATGCGACTTATAGTCCGGTGCGACTTATAGTCCGAAAATTACGGTAGCTGGATTTAGTGGGACATTTGTTGTACAATGACAATAAATGAACCTTGAACCATGTACATTTTAAAGTATAAATTATTACATAATTATTAAATTAACAGTTTGAAACAGAAATAATCAAAAACCTAGTATAGGCTACTTGTTCTATTCAAATAAATGAAATCCCTTTTCTTGTAAACGTCTCCTCGTATTCCTTTTTATGAAAGAAAAACACATTATTTGACATTTTCATTGCGCCCCTAAAATTCTTTATGCGCTCCTAAATTTTTCTACTTCCTTGGGGGAAAAAAAGTTAGTGTTGAGCCCTGACAGTTGCAGATCAAATATAACTTTTTACTTAGGCAATGCAAGTTGAGCATGAACAAATGATTTGCCTTTGCGTGTTTATTACAATCAGTTTATAAAACTTGTTAAAATATAAAAACTTGTACTGTATATCTTAAATGTAAATGGACTGTATTTAGCGCTTTTCTAGTCTTAACGACTACTTAAAGTGCTTTTAAATTGTAGTCACTATTCACACACACATTCAAACACTGGTGGTCGAGACTGCTCATTCATTCACACTCCGATGGCACAGCATTGGGTGCAATTCAGGGTTCAGTGTCTTGCCCAAGGACAATTCGACATGGGACTGCAGGGCCAGTGATCAAACCAACAAGCTTCCAATTGGTAGATGATGGTACAGGGCTCGACATTAAGGCTTGTCCGCTTGTCCGGGACAAGTGGATTTTTTGTAGGGCAAGTGGAACAGAAATTTACTTGCCCCACTGGACAAGTTAAAACTCAAACAAAACAAAATGCCATGTTACTTCACGTTATGTGCCACTCATTTCGTCTATGTTACAGAATTGAAACAAATACATATTTTACCCCACAATCCTGGGCAGCGGGTGCTAACGTTAGACCCAGCCCGCTGTTCAACTCATTCTCTGTAAGCGAAGCGGCATGAAAGCACGGCGAGCTAGCCGGTGTTAGTTGGCTAACATGAGCTTGCTAACTCCACACATCAAGCCGATTATCGGCCGTAGGACAGTCTGGCGAGGTCAGTGACTCAAATCGGCAGAGGTGTCAAGTAACGAAGTACAAATACTTCGTTACCTTACTTAAGTAGAAATTTTGGGTATCTATACTTTACTGGAGTAATTATTTTACAGCATACTTTTTACTTCTACTCCTTACATTTTCACGGAATTATCTGTACTTTCTACTCCTTACATTTTAAAAATAGCCTCGTTGCTCATATTTCAGTTTGGCTTGTTTTCATTCCGGCTCGTCATCGTTCAAAAAAAACACACACAAAAAACCCTATCCAAATCGCTCCATCCGGATAGAGTGAATTTGATTGTGGTTGGATGAGAAGTATAAACATAGTCATTCCGACACCCTATTGGTTTGTACGCGATCCATCAAACCTGCACAGACCGGTGCCTTAACG
This sequence comes from Perca flavescens, assembly GCF_004354835.1. Lineage (NCBI taxonomy): Eukaryota > Metazoa > Chordata > Actinopteri > Perciformes > Percidae > Perca > Perca flavescens. Next base: position 39,665,266 of record NC_041332.1, on the reverse strand, counting down.
ACCGTTATCTACCGACCAAATAGCAACGTGGATTTCTGTGCCTTATTTAGGTGCCACTTAAATGCCTGCGCTTCTCTCTGATGCTCCAAAACGGACGTTAGAGGAACTGAAACATCGCCCGCCGCGGGGACGCTAGTTAACACTACAGTTGGCAGCAGCTAACGTTAGCCTACGGTTAGCTAGCAGCTGGAGTAAACACGGTTAAAACGGACAGCTAAACGGTGTAAAGTGTGTCTGTATTTCACTGGAGAGGATTGTAACACCAGACTGTAGCTGCCGTTGTCTGATAAACACAGAAGAGATGTGTCACCTTTTTCAGCCCTTCTGAGTTTGCAGGTATGATTTTAATATAACATTATTATAGTCATATGATTTTGTCCTAACGTTTTGGGGTTAAGCTGTTGTCCAAGGCATTGTTTCCAGGGGTCAGGGGTCTTCAATGTTTTTTAAGCCAAGGATCCCTTTACTTAAAGTGAGATGTAGCAGGGACCCCCTACTACATATTGTATGAAATTAAGTTGCATATTAAACTGGGCCTACAATAACTGTTAGGGCAACCTAAAGCCTTCTTACATACCCTTTTTTCATAAGCTATTAAAATATTAATTGTTGGCATGATTTTATAAATCATATTTTAATGTTACATACTGTATGTGACATACTGTATGTGGCACAGTAAATCTAGGATTAACTGTATCTGTGGGCTGATATCTTAGGGACTACCTTACCTATAGGCCAGTAAGCTTATCATCAGTGGGAATTTATGTTTGCTAATAATATGTTGGAATTATGTTAAGGCATTTTAATTTTAAAAGACTCAAAGATAATAAAAAGACTCAAAAATTTACAATAATTTGGAGGGCCCCTGCAATGACTTTGAGGACCCCTTGTTGAAGATCTCTGCCTTACATTACTTTTACTTTTATACTTTAAGTAGTTTTGAAACCAGTACTTTTACACTTTTACTTAAGTAAAAAGCTTGAGTTGATACTTCAACTTCTACAAAAGTCTTTTCAAACCCTAGTATCGATACTTTTACTTGAGTAATGAATGTGAATACTTTTGACACCTCTGCAAATCGGTTCGGTGTGTCCCGTGTCGTCGTCAGTCTGGGGGGCTGTCGGCGTTCATTTTGGCCGACCTGACATGTTCGGTCGGCGGCAGGGCCGTCGGGACTCACCCGGAAATGACGAGCGGAATGAGGTGACTACAGACTCTCAAAATCTGATGAAAATCTTTTAAACTGACCTTTGTTGAGCTGAAATGAAGACAGATTCAGGAACTGCATGGCCTATTTCTCGCTTAAAATGTTTTCAGAAACACGTTTCAGTGTACTATTTTAGTACAATATGAGATCGTATTCTGAACGGCCGCCATGACAGTCCAGATCTGAATATCCGGAGAAAACAAACCCATGTGACGCATTCGTCCAATCAGCTGCCGGTTGTCATTTCTTGGGCAACAATACAGATTAGCGCCGCCTGCTGTTATGGAGGCTTATTACGTCTCGTCTCCTCTCGTCTTTTTGATGTGTCCCGAGGCAGTTTTTTGCATATTATTCTATATCTATGGTTTTTTGGACCTCGGGGACGCGACTGATCATCTCGACTGGCTTTTCTGCCGATGGTCGGCCGTCTGGTATGTGTGTCAGCACCTATATGGTGGTAGTAAAAAAAAAAAATAATAATAATAATTTGGTTTTTTTTATTATAATATCGCCATACCTCTACGATACATATCGAAACATTTTTGCATCGCGATAAATCGTACCACGGTATATCGTTACACCCCTAGTAGAAGGTCTACCAGCTGAGCCCCAGTCACCCCTCTAATATCGTGTATATGTATCGTATAGGCTGTTGTTACGGTGACTAACTTAACCTGGGCTCGTAGAACAAAGAAACGCAGCTACTATGGTTTGTGGTTTCCGTGTCCGCTTGAGGCTCTCCGCCTCTCCTTTCTTCTTCCGACATTCATGCAGTGGCTGGTTTTAAAGCAGCGTCACAAACTCCCCCTCTCATGTGTCCGTATTAGGTTTGCACTAGTGTTAATTTTGTCACCTATTTTTAATTTAGTCTTATTCCAAATGTCCTTGTTAAGTTTAGTCATATTTAGTCATTCACATATCTTTTTTTGTTAGTCAAGTTTTAGTTGACTAAAAGTCTCGTCATTTTAGTTCTCTCTCTAGTCAAAAGAGAACTCAATATATTTTAGTCAAGTTTTAGTCAAATTATTTCTGAGATTATTTTTAATAACCATTTCAGTCAAATAGTTTTATAAAAATAAATTATATAATGTTATATAAATTTTGAGCCTCTTCCTTATTTCACCAGTAAATTCCTATTCAACGACAAAAACAACCACTGCATGGGAAAAGGATATTTTACAATAACTTTGAATGCAGCACGAAGCTGGGGAGGCGTATTTCAAATGAACGCAACATATGTGTTTTTCAGACAACGGCAGCTACAGACTGTTCTACGTCTCTGTGTTGGAATTCTACACAGTGAAATACAGAAACTTTTACACCGTTTAGCTGTCAGCATTTTAACCGTTTACTCCAGCTGCTAGCTAACGATAGGCTAACGTTACCTGCTGCCAAGTGTAGTGTTAACTAGCGTCCCGTGCAGCGATGTTTTGGTTGCCTCTAACGTCCAATGATGAGCATCAGAGAGAAGCGCAAGCATTTAAGTGGCACCGAAATCCGCGTTGCTATTCGGTCCGGTAGATAACGGTCGTTAAGGCACCGGTCGGTGCCGTATTAGCACCGGGTCTCGGTACCCAACCCTAGTAATGGCTGAATATTCTATCTCATGATGAAAAAGTAGAGGCGATTGTAGACGAAAATGAAGAGAGATTTTATCTTAGTTTTTATTTTATACAAAACATTTTAGTCTTGTCTTTTTTCGTCAACAATAATGCATGTTAATTTAGTCTTAGTCACCGTTTTTGGACATTGGCGCAGTCTCGTCTTAGTCATGGAAAAAAAGGTCGTTGACGAACATATTTAGTCTCGTCTCGCCTGACGAAATTAACACTAGTTTGCACCGATACAACAAAGACCAAGTACAAGTACTTACATTTTGGTAGTCACCTATACAGCGTACCGATTCAAGGATAATCTGTCTGGGGTCCATGGGTGTTTTCAGACACACGGCTGATTTTGGCCTGCTCTGATACTGTTAAAACGAAGCAGTGTTTTCAAAGTACCATGCCTTTTTCTATTCAAAGCTTAGTGCCCATGGGTTGGATATTTCCCTGAGCTATTGTATTATAAAATAAATCATAATTCCTGATATTAAAATACTGAGTGAAGTTTGGAAAGAATGAAGAACGCAAAGACTGATGATGTCATTCGCATTAAGTAGCCATGTGGTTTTCAATTCAATTTTATTTATAGTATCAAATCATAACAGGAGTTATCTCAAGACACTTCGCAGATAGAGTAGGTCTAGATTAGCCTTGTGAGACCGTCCTGATCTCGCGAGCTCCAGTTTTCCACTCGCAGATCAGTCTGGCATCTTGAGGCAGAGAAAATTTGGAGCCGTTAGCCAAACAACCGGGCCAATCAGCGTTGGTTTTGAGGTGGGTTAGGTGGTGATAGACCGATGGTTTATCCAATCAGCTAATCAGTATTATCAGCCTAATTCTGTTAGCCGCTCGCTAATGCTTTTTTTCTCTGGGATCCTTCTTTTGGAATATGGTCCGGGAACCTGAAATGGTGCCTTTTATTCCTAAATTCTCGTTACACAAACGGCAAATATCCTTTACCGACATGTTGCTTGCATGCTGAGCTTACGAGCTATGCTTTGCCTGCAGCAGCAGGGGAGGGCTTGTGGTTATATTTTCATACGCTTCGTGGATCTGATTGGTTGATTTGGCCTGTCTATCACCAACATAGGTGATAGACAGATGGTTCATCCAATCAAATAACCAGTATTCCGCCCCTTCCCAAAAGTTCTCCAACGGAAAGTTCCCAGATGGATATGCCGAGCAAATGTGAAGCAATCCATCTGGCGGAGTCAGGTTAGGTCTAGACCGCTCTATAATATACAAAGAACCAACAATTCCAGTAATTCCCCCCAAGAGCAAGCATTTTAGTGCGACAGTGGCAAGGAAAAACTCCCTTTTTAGGAAGAAACCTCGGTGGTGAGAAAAACTTCCTTTTAAGGGAGAAACCTCGGACAGACCCAGGCTCTTGGTAGGCGGTGCCAGTTGGTTGGTGTGATGAACAGCGGCAATAATAGTCACAATAAAGACAATGGAACAGTGACTAGAAATAGTAGTTGTAGTAGTTCATGGCATAGCAGGGCGTTACAAGACGTAGCAGAGCATAGCCGGGCGTAGCAGGGCAATGCAGGGTGTAACAGGGCATAGCAGGGCGCGCAGCAGGACCACGGCGACATGCTGCAACCATGATTTAGGGACCACCCTAATCCAAGGAAACATGCTGGTCGAAAAAAAACAAGGACTAAGGGGGATTAAGCTCCCCAGAGCTAGGTTAGTAACGAGCATTTCTGGGACATGGATGCACACAGATGGACAGAGAAGCTCAGTGTGTCAAAGGAAGTCCCCCTCTAAAACTATAACCGCATAAGTAAGAGAGACAGGTTAAGGAGAGGAGCCTAGTCGGGCTAGAATTTTCCCCGCCGGATTGGACTGTACTGGCCTGCCTCCCTCTACTTTGATTATATCATTGATTATATGGTGGATTAATCTGACGACTATGAAGAGAAGCAGAGAAGAGAAGGGGTCCCGCGTCTGCAGACACACACCCTCCCCCGCCGGTCTGGCTGAACGCTGCAACTCCTCACTCCCTAACTATAAGCTTTATCGAAGAGCAGAGTTTTAAGTTTACTCTTAAATGTGGTGACGGTGTCTGCCCCCCGAACCCAGACTGGAAGCTGGTTCCACAAGAGAGGAGCCTGATAGCTTAAGGCTCTGGCTCCCATTCTACTTTTAGAGACTCTAGGAACCACAAGTAACTCTGCATTCTGGGAGCGCAGAGCTCTAGTGGGGCAATAAGGTACTATGAGCTCTTCTAGATATGATGGTGCTTGACCATTTAGAGCTTTGTAGGTCAGAGGAAGGATTTTAAATTCAATCCTGGACTTTACAGGAAGCCAATGCAGAGAAGCTAATACAGGAGAAATATGATCTCTTTTCTTAGTTCTTGTCAGAACACGCGCTGCAACATTCTGGATCAGCTGGAGAGTCTTAAGGGTTTTATTTGAGCATCCTGATAGTAAGGAATTACAATATTCCAGCCTGGAAGTAACAAATGCATGGACTGGTTTTTCAGCATCATGTTGAGACAGAATGTTCCTAATTTTGGCAATGTTACGAAGGTGAAAAAAGGCTGTTCTTGAGGTTTGTTTTAAGTGGGCGTTAAAGGATATATCCTGATTCAAAAATAACTCTCTAGATTTCTGACAGTAGTGCTGGAGGCAAGGGCAATACCATCTAGAGTAGCTATGTCTTTAGATAATGAGGTTCGGAGGTGTGTAGGGCCCAGCACAATCACTTCAGTTTTGTCTGGGTTTAACATCAGAAAATTGTAAGTCATCCATGATTTTATATCTTTGATGCATGCTTGGAGTTTAGTTAACTGACTGGTTTCGTCTGGCTTAATTGATAGGTATAATTGGGTGTCAGCCACATAACAATGAAAGTTAATTGAGTGTTTCCTAATAATATTGCCTAGAGGAAGCATATATAAGGTGAATAGAATTGGTCCAAGCACTGAGCCTTGTGGAACGCCATGGCTAACTTCAGCGTGCCTGGAGGATTCTTCGTTAACATTAACAAATTGAGATCAATCAGATAAATAGGACTTAAACCAGCTTTGTGCGATTACTCTAATGCCAACTAAGTGTTCCAGTCTCTGTAACAGGATGGTATGGTCAATAGTGTTGAATGCAGCACTAAGATCTATTAAGACAAGTCCTTTGTCTGAAGCAGTTAGAAGGTCGTTAGTAATTTTCACCAGTACTGTCTCTGTGCTATGATGCATTCTAAATCCTGACTGAAAGTCCTCAAACTATTGCTATGTAGAAAGTCACATAACCGATTAGCAACTAGTCTCAAGGATCTTGGAGAGAAAGTGGAGATTAGATATAGGTTTATAGTTGGCTAAGACCTTAGGATCGAAGGTGGGTTTTTTTCAGAAGAGGTTTTATCACAGCTACTTTAAATGACTATTCTATCCAAATATCAGTGGTGAAGTTAACGGGCAACAGGCTGCTGATGTGCTTTCTCACAAAGTCATGCAGCTTTGGAAACACTGTTTCTGTGATGTAGTGACAGCTGGGAATCTCATACCATAGCTCCAGTACAATGAGAAGACGTCGAAACCCAATATTATTAACGACTGACAATGGCTGATCAAGTGCAATCATGTATTGGGTAAGAGCCTCTGTTATTTTTACAGCCAAAAATCTCCAAAACGGCTGGCATTGCTCCTCTTCCACCGCCTATACCTGCTCGACTGAGAAGTTGATATCACATTGCCATGAGGTGGTATCGGGTGTGGTAGTAATTTTATGATTACAAGTACGAGTACATGCGCGTGGCATCGTTATCTGTGCATCCCTGTCAGTACTGACTCTAATTTATTTTCCAGACTGCCTTTATTAACGCACAGCGGACTGGAGTAGAGTATGTTTATTATTTATATATGTTTATATTCTATTCTATATATCCATATTTTAACTTGCACTACTTTTATGTCTTAGATTTTCATTAAGTTTTACTTGTGATGTTCTGTTTTAAACAAATTTAATTGTTGGTTGGAGTCTGAGACTCAAGATTTTCAGTGAAGACTGCTTCTGTAATTGTAGTACATCTGACAATAAATTACTTGTAACTAGATCCTGAAATTAGAAAATGTTAACATGCTTTAATGTTCAAAAACACTTGATTTTCTCATGCTGCCCATGGCTGCCACGCCTGTATGAGATGCTCTGTTTGAGTGCCTGTCTCTTTAAGCCCACATCCCGAAAAAGCCCAGTCTTCTCTGATTGGTCTGCGTTTCCTGATCTCCACATCTCTGCCTCTGTATAGTGTATATTCCATTGCAGCCTGAGACTGAGTGCAACAGAGTATATAGCAGCACTTTCCCTGGTGTTACCTTGTAGCTGCATGTAAATGTAAATGGACTGTTCTTATATAGCGCTTTTCTAGTCTCAACGACTACTCAGAGCGCTTTAACATTGTACAGGAACCATTCACGATTCATTCATACACTGTGGTCGAGGCTGCCGTACAAGGTGCCACCTGCTCATCAGATACTCATTCACACTCCGATGCACAGCATCGTGGGCAACTCGGGGTTCAGTGTCTTGCCCAAGGACACTTCGACATGGGACTGCAGGGCCAAGGATCGAACCACCAACCTTCCGATTGGCAGGCAACCGCTCTACCACTGAGCCACAGCCGCATGTGGCACGGTGTGTAACATAAACACTGCAGTAGTGCCTGCCTGGAGCAGATGATCATGTATAGAAAACCGGCTTGGTATAATATGATATTGAGCCTAGAGTTAAAAAAATAAAATAAAAAATCGGAACCATTTAGAACAGTGGGAAATCTGAGGTATTTGCTCAAAAGGATTTCTTTCTTTTATGTCATTATTTGAAGCTTTGGCCACATTTAACATGAACATCAGAGTTAGCAATGGCTTTCAGCTTGTGTATCCTTGCTTATAGCTCCTTGGAGATCCTCGCTTTTCGGGGCAGGAATAAAAGCTTTATGACAGCCTTCACTAAGGCGGACCAGAACGACTTCCGGTTCAACTGCTCCTCACCATGTTTTACTGTAATTGTTGGTTCATGGAAAGAAAAGTGCACATGCCCTGAGGTTCATGACCAAACAAACAAGACAAGGCACTACCTAACAGGGCTGTCACAATGGTGATGAATGCTTCAGATGTCGGTCTTCATATTCTGTGATATCATCACCTTAGGCCTGGGCGAAAAATCGATTTAAATTAATTAATTCAAATTTTTTGTTGTGGGCGATTTAAAAAAAATTAGTAAATCGAGTTTTTGTGTAATGGCGCATTTTTGGCTCCCCGGAGCTTCCGTAGCGTTAGTTTCACATAGCAGCATGGCAAGCGACAACAACAACATCATAGCACACACGAAACAGCAACAGCAAGCGACAACATGGCTACCGGTGAGAATGGGAAATTTGTTCCCAAGAAAGGAATAAAATCATCTGTTTGGAACTGATACGGGTTTTCTGCGACAGACGTGGAGCAAGAGACCCCACGCTGCAACATTTGCCTAAAGCCTAGTTTTTTCTCAGTCAAAAGGCAGCAGCACCACAAACCTATACCAACACCTGAAACCGAGACATCCAGCCAAATATGAAAAATTCCAGTCTCTCCGAGACAAACAAAACCGCAGTGACCAACAAACCTTAGCTAAAAAAAACGCTAACTGTAGCCGAATCCTTTGCACAAGGCACCGCATATGACAGGAAAGGGGCACGGTGGAGAACAATCACCGAAGCGGTCGCTTTGCACATAGCCAAAGACATGGTACTCATATATAACGTGGAGAAGACAGGGTTTATTAATTTGATTAAAACCTTAGACCCCAGATATGAGCTACCCAGCCGCAAGTACTTCAGTGAAGTCGCCTTGCCCCAGCTGTACAACAGCACACGAGAGAAAGTCGGCAGAGAACTGGAGGAGCTGTCGTTTTATTCGGCAGCAACCGACATGTGGTCCAGTCGGACTATGCAACCTTATATGAGTTTAACGGTGCATTTCAATGTGTGGGATTTGCGGAGTATTTCCCTCCAAACGTCATACTTTCCCGAGGACCATACCAAGACCACACCGGTGAACTTGTTGCCAAGGGACTGAGAGAAGAGAGAAGCTCTCGACGTGTGACTTAGTGTGACTTAAAACACAGCTAGGACTTTAATTCCATGAGGGTGTTCATTTATTTCTTATTCATCCCAGAAATGGGGGTTACATTTGTATTGCTTTTGTTTTAAATAACAGCAAAATTTGTTTTTAAGTTGTTTGCCGTTTGCTTTCCTTAATAAGTAGGGGGGAAAATCGAAAAAAAAATCGGAAATCGAATTAAAAGAAATAAAATCGGAGATTTGGTGCTCAACCATATCGCCCATGCCCTACATCACCCTTTAAAAAAAAATCCTTGGCAGTTTTGTCAACATAAATACATGTAGACAGTAGGGCTGTAGCGATACACTAATCTCACGATACGATACACGATATTCAGCTCACGATCACGGCAACGATACGATTCGATACAATTTGATATAATTCGATACACTTACATCATTTTCTGAAAGATTTAAAGGGGACCGAGTGATTTTGGTGACATCTTATGAGTGTTCCATTTACTTGGAATTAATTAATTGAACTGAAAACATCAATTACACAATATATGTCTCTGACTGGACAGAGTCTACAGCAGGGATCATCAACTACATTTTTTTCAGAATTTTTCTAAGCACTCTGGCGGCCGGACTTTCAAATAAAAGAAAATAAAATGAATTTATACCTAATACACATATTCTTTTTCACTTTCTTACTGAATTAATGCTATTTTCTTTCTTTTTTTTTTACATGTATTAGTGTGAGCAAACTCCTAAAAAACATGGAAACTCCCTAATGATAACTGGCTCTTTAACTAGAAAAAGATCTCAGACTAGGAGGCAGTTCTCTGAGGAGTGATGGTTAAAGTCTGATTACAATGATGATGTACGATGTATGATTTGAATGTCAACGTTATGAATGAAGCTTTGAACGATTCGGTACAGCCCTATTTGTCACCTTTTTATAAACCCGCTACTGAGATTGTGAAATCACCCTTGAGACAATTTGTCATAGTTATAAGCCAAAAAACATCTGTCTCTAGAACTATATGTAAAATCGCAGGACAGATATTCATCGCCATCAAATAAACAACCACTCTTGTCTGCCTTCTCTCCTCTTCCAGATGACGACTGGCAGGAGGAACACAAACGCCTCGCTCAGCTCGATGAAAGGGACGGGTTAGGACTGGGGTTAGGAGGGGAGATGGGAGGAGAATCAAATTCCAGAGGAGTTGAGGACTCATCCTCCACCCATCTTCCTTCCTCTACGGGCCATCTCCCCCAACCATCTTCCATCCCTTCACTCAAATTCTCCTCGTCTTCCTCTGGACCCCCTCCATCAGGTTAGTAATGTAATTAGAGGAATGCTGTGGTACTAGTGACAGTGGATAGACCGGAAAGGGGGGGGTGACATGCAGCAAAGGGCTGTAGGTCGGATTTAAACACGTGCCCCTTGCAAAGGACTCAGCCTACATGGGGTGTACACTGTACTGGGTGAGATAGAGGCCAAATTGATTGGATAACTGAACAGTATTGCTAGTCACATATTTTTCTTGACTAGTTGTTTTAAGATATAATATTTAGAGCAATAACATACCTGGAAAGAAATTCACCTGGTTGGAAAATCCAAAGTAAAACTGTCTTTAGATGTGGAGGATCGAGGAGGGGAAGGCGACTTGGCGGAGTCCCTGGCCAGACTCATCCTGGAAGCTGACCCGGCCATTGCTGGGGTCGGGGCAGCTGAGAGACCTGGTCCATCCCCCAGCTCTTCAGGATCCAGTCTGTCTGCTCTGCAGGGCCTAGACCTACCCAGAGTCCTGCCCTCCATTCTGCATCCCAATCAACCACACCAGCATCCCCATCACCTGCAGCACCAGCTGCCTCCTGGGCCCTCTACCTCAGGTGAGAATTACTGCAATAATTGTTTTTCTATTAGTGTTATCAGTTACCGATTAGAAAGCCAACTTAACCATCGTCCATTACCAACCTTGTCACGTAACTAATGATGATGTGAAAATTGACATGAGTATTTCCAAGTCTAGTAGGAGGCTTTTATCTGCATTCTAATTAAAAATAACCATTACATTAGTTCAGTTGCATATTAAGTAGTTTCGGTGCCTTCTGTAAGTTACAGGGTTTCCGTGGGTCATTAAAAAGCATGAAAAGTAATTAAATTTTGTGAAAATTCAGGCCTGAACTGGCATGAAAAAGCATGAACTTCGATGTTCAAAGGCATTAAAAATTATGTAAAGTTGATGGAATAAAAACATTGTTTTTCACGATTTATTTTGATTATATAAACATCTAAATCTAATTTTGATCTGAAGTATAGCCTAATGGTTGACAGGCGGAACCTTTTTAATTGGCTGTTTTTTACGGCTGGTGCACAAAGTCGCGAGAGTGTGAGTCTACTGTCTATGGTGTGAGTGTACGCTGTGGCGAAAGAACGGAGGAAATATCAAATGATGGAAAAATGTGAAAATGCAAGTTTCAGCAGAAGTGGTTGGAGAATGAACTATTCAGAACCTTGTTAAAGCCTGTCGACGGTAAACCCGGAGAGGCATTTTGCGGAGTGTGCCAAAAAAACTTCAAACTTTGCACAATGGGCTTCAATGTGGTGAAATCACACATGCAGTCCGAGAGTCACAAGTTGGCGCTTAAAGGCAGGCAGCAGTTAACTGTTTAGAATTTTTTTGCCGTGACCAGCAACGCAACTTCTGCTGTTTAGACAGAGTTGGAGCAAAAAGGAAAGGAACTAAGACATATGCACTAACGGCTCCCCATTGGTGGATTTTCCTCACCTGGCTCCTCAGTGTGGGTGGGTGTGGGTGGGTGGGTGTGGTGGGGAGGACAGAGGGTATTCCCCCTTAGAAACCAAAGTCTGGCTACACCCTGTTTCAATACCAGCTTTCAGTTCAGGTGGCGGTGCTTACTTGAAGTTAGTCTAATTTTTGGGACTGGTTGACATGATTTTGGCGAATTTGCCTACTGCCGTAAGCAGTATAGGTTCATTACTTTTAATTATCGGTGCATGTTGTTTTGAGATCCACGGGGCAAGAGAGTGTTTTAAATATTTGTATTTCTGTTGTTGTTCTTATTTTGTGAAGCACTTTAAACCGTCTTGTGAGCCATCTGACAGTTAAATTTGGATTTTCAAATATAAAATATTGGCATTGTCAAATGCTTACAATTTGTGTGTTAAAGTATCTGCAGTTGGACATGGGCATGAAATTAGTTTAAAGTGGCATGAAAAAGGGCATGAAAAAGCATGAAATTAGATTTGCTGATACCTGCAGAAACCCTGAGTTATTTTGGGGTACAATGGTTCTGGAAAAGGCTGCAAGCAGCAATGTAGGAGCCCAAGCAATCGACCTGTTTCCAACGGTCATGTTTTGAACGGGATCTGCACTAGTTACTTGAAAAAAATCAATAACAACAAAGCATTCAAATACAGATTTGGACGCCAATTACCTCCTAATTTTCTCTTAAATTGTTGCCCATTCAAAGATTCCTCACACTCAACAACAATTCCAGTGTTTCCTCTATGTTGATTTGACCGTGGTGGCCCCCCACGGCAACATTTCTGTCCCCCACGGTATCAGAAATAGGGCTGCATTGTTAGAGTGCATGTCGGAGAATAGCGCGGTCACTCGGCAGAAAAAGGGAGAAAGGAAAAAGAGACGCTGTCCGGATGATATGCCAGTTGAGATTGTGTGTGTACATCCTTGAGAACTGTAAGTCGTGTAACTTATTTTTTCAGTTAATTTAAGCCTGGTGTTGCAAATTTAAATTAAGTTAACTGGTGATTTTCGTTGTTTGTGTTCTTCACCTGCTAGCTAAATTGCATGGCTGTTGATTCGATATAATAGCGATTGCTCAAAGCCCTTGCTCACGTTTGTATTTTAGGTGCATTATGTACATGCTGAATTAGTTACACTGCATTAAGATAATGTAATTAATAGTGGGTTTATTATTGTTTGCTACAGAATGCTTAGCCTATATGTCAAGATCAAAGTTGGCCTATATAATAACTCAAAAAATACAGGGGTGGGGGGGTTCGGACCTGCCCCCACTGCTAAAAAAAGATCCTAAAGGAAACACTGAATTTACCATAGGCTGAGCTAGTGCCTGTTTGAAGTGCACCTGACTGAAGCCGGAAGAAACCAGAGGTTTAATTGCACTTTAGAATATAGTTTATTAACATATAAAATAAAAAAAACATGCCTTTTTAAAGGTTTTTCATATGGGACAATGGCCGCAAAAGAAGACAAGGTTGATTGTTGGTTTGGTATAGCAGCTACAACACAGCTAATGCTAGTGCGGTTAACAGCAGTCGATCTAAAAGTACTACTTTTAACTTGCAGGCTGTGTGTGTGGACGCGGGCCAGCATGAGTCTGCATTTTTATACTCCGTGTGCTCGCTAAATGGTACCTGTGCAGGTGATAGAAAATATTTGTTGTATTTTCTGTCCTGCTTGCCACCACCTGCCAGCATATTTTGCAGACCGGCTCAATCTGCTCCTCGTCGCTTTTGTGAATGTCCACCATCACTTTTGCTGCCCTCGGCTCCACATTCACCATCAAAGACTTTTCCCGCGTCCATATGTGTTTCCCCCTAACGTTACCTGAACCAAACCATATCTCTAACTATAATTATGGATGGGGCGCTACATATTTTAACAGCAAGGAAACACTAAACACAGGAGGGGAACACACTTCCACACAACACCGGCAAGAGACAAACGCTCACAATAGGAAGTGGGCGTGTCTGGCAATCCGAAAAGCCAGACGCTGGCAGTTGTGTTATCTGGTAAATCGACCTGAGTTTTATTGCGATCCCGTTTCGAGATTGTTTTATTGCCCAGCCCTAATTCACCATGCTTTGTGTTCAGTCTTAACAGTGCAGTGGTGTCATTGTTTAGCTAAGAATAAATATTCTGTTTTGTCACAATGTGATTAATGTTACATTGCTACAAATTTACCTTCAGACACACTACTACAGACACTACTTTGTGACAATGTGGTTTACCCTGCTGTATTTGCCCTGTCTAATTTAAATATCTACTTCTCCAGGCCTTCCTCCTGGCCCTTCTCCCTCGTCTTTGCTCAGCTACCAACAGCAGCAACACTTGCTGCGCAGAGGGACTGCTCCTATGGCCCAGGTTAGTTTTTTAACTGACTGTGTGTATTATTCTGTAGTATTTTTTAAAGCCTGCAAACTAGTTGGTTGAAATGCAATCCCCCTATATTTATTCCCTATATGTTTATATTCCCGGATTGTGCAAAGGGACAATTTAAAGAGAAGAAACTTGCTATTATGTTTATTTAAACTTTTTGTTTCAGGACCTTTTTTTTTCTCATAATCTCTAGATGAACTCTCACAGTATCTGGGAGAACAGTATGGGGTTTGGGCCAGTCAGTGTCACCCCCGGACTGGTTACACACATGGAGGTAGGGGACACTCCCTCTTCAAAACACTGGGCATCCATATCTAGTTGAACAGCTTATCATGGCAACATGCAGATGTAAATGGAATGACTACTACTCATGACGCTTTTACATATTACTGGCACCGTTCACACACATTCATACATTGGGGCCGAGGCTGCCGTACAAGGTGCCATCTGCTTATCTTATTGACAAACATCAGGAGGAAAAATGGGACTGCAGGGCCAGGGATTGAACCACCAACCTTCCAATTGGTAGGCGACTGCTCTACCACCTGAGCCACAGCTGCTCCTTGGCAGAGCCAATGCCCGGGGGAATAGCTTTTAAAAATTGTATAGGGCATAACTTAAAACTGATTCAAAATTACCCTAATAGGACATTTTAAACATTACACTAACAAAGTTAATAAATGAAGTTGAAAATGCTTCTCGCCTCTGCATTGCTAAATTATTGCATAATGGCCACCATCTAAATCCATGTACCTGTAATTGTAATATGATGGGGATGTACAAAATACCTCGCAATTGTAATACATTATGATGGAGATGTAGAAAATAACCCCCCAACAATCGTTTAAGATTAACAGGGAGTACAGATTCCTGTAACCATTTTTTTCATTAAAGCCCCTGAAGCTCGGCCATTTTTGGCATCCATAGTCACTGTTGATATTAATTTATATTTAAGTAATTTATGGTCAAAATAAAAAAAAATCCCATTTTGAAATATTACTCAACTTTCTTTTCAATATGTTAATTACGATGTGTATCAACTGAATATAGACAACAAATATTTCTCCTAATTGTATCTCCCTTTGTACATTATGACAGGGCTCGACTAAGCTGTTGATTCATCATCTGTATTTTTCTAATATGTTATTCACCCTCTTCCTGCTCTTCAGGATAGTCCACTAATGTCTATAATCAAGGAGGTGGGCCTTCCTAAACGACCTCCTCAAAGTAGGAATGATGAAGGACGTGATTTGTCAGAAAGGGTCCCACCTCCACGCTCTTCTTCCCCTGTGATTGGCTCCCCACCGGTGAGGGCAGTGCCTATTGGGACCCCGCCCAAACAGCCTATGAGCCATGCCCTGAATCATCAGGTGAATAACAGACAACTGTTCTTGTCATTCTACTGTGCTTCTTTACTGATTTGTATATTTTTTTCACCATTATGCCCCCCTTTTCACGATCGTTAAGGTGGTCGGTAATGGTGTTTTTCCATTGGCACTTTTGGCTGCGCCCAGTCCAACCATGCCACACCATTTACGTTCTTTTGCATTATCATTTTAAACCATAGATTGTATTAAAGCTGACACAAATGCTTTGAAGCTTCGCTTGTTGGCATGATAATCAATGTCAAAATCAATATTTGATTTTATATATATATATATATATATATATATATATTATATTTATATTTATTTATTATCTTTTCCTTTTTATATGTGCATTACCTCAGAAAATCCAGTAGCCCTTGAAATAAGGAATAGTAATCCCACATTATTTAGTTATGCATCAAAATTAATTATAACTAGTTCTCAGACTAGGCACTGTTTGGGGGGTGTGTGTAGGCCTAGGTGTGGCGCTGTCCCGGCTACTGAAATTGATTGACAGACAGACAGACAGACAGATGGAAAAACAAGTCACGGCCTGCCTCACTTCATCCTGGCGCCTTGCCTGTATAGGAGTTAAGTTGCTGCTGATGAAATCCCAACATTTCCTGATGTTGCTGCTTCATAATAATAGCTTTTAACTAACAAACTAATGGGACTTTTATCGTGAAGAAATTATAGGAACAAAAGTTGTGACTTTTTTTTTAAATGTCATTGACAGATTACATTTAAAGACACACCTTTAAGCAGTAGAGCTCTTGTAGTGGAGATGTAAATCCCTTCCGTGCTGTCCGAAGCACAGTCAAGCCAAGCCAGCACTTCTCAAAAAAGCCCCCCATTGTTTTTGCTGTATGCCAATTTGGAATGCCATTTGTCCTAGTAGAAGCCAAATGTTTTTAAATACACTTGATGGACCACCTACCACCGTCTTTCTTTTATACTACCGCAGGATGTCCTAGTCAGACATTTTCCAAGTTTAAACATGTAGGCTTAACCGATAAAATATATTCAGTAGCAGTAATTTATTTTAAGTTTTTAATAAATTCAAAGAGATTTATGGTATCTAGTTGGTCAGTTAGCCCCCCACTAATTACGACTAGTCTTATTAGTTGTAGTAGTTACCATGCTGCATCATATTGTGATATTACTTAACATGTAGTTTGCTTTGTTTCTGTTAACCCTGTACTGTGTGTGTGTGTGTGTGTGTGTGTGTGTGTGTGTGTGTGTGTGTGTGTGTGTGTGTGTAGATCCACCACCCCACGGCGGTTCATGTGAGAGCCCCAGTCCAACACAGATACCCTCCTCCTTTTCCTGAGCGTGTGTCACCCAACACCCTACTCAATATAGCTGTGAGTTTTTCCTCTCCTCCATCCTTCCCTCTGGTTTTTCAGCTTTGTATGAACATTAAATCAAAGAGCATCAGTGTTTCCTCTACCATTGTTTTGGGGGGATGGCACACCCTCCCAACCCCCCTCCCCCCGAAAGAATGACAGCATTTTTATATTAATAATAATCCTCCGTGAATAGCTTAAACATTGGGTCTGCAAACCTGTTTTATTATTAACACAAGGTTTGTGTTGTCTCTGTATTTAAGGAGATGTCCTAATTTGCTGTCTGTTTTGCAGTCCAACAAATGTTATATACTTAATACGGACGACGTTTCTAAAATGGTAAATTGCGATCATCGCATCATGGTCAAAGCTTTTCATGGCGTTCATATTGTGATGGGATATAAAGCTTTTTTAAATTTGATATTAGGCTGTCTTGGCAAGAAAGTAACAATTTTTACATTTCATTTTTATTTTAAGAAATAAAGACGAGAGAGACAAACCAACTTCCATTTTCATTACTCCAGAGTATGAAGTTTCTATGTGCTGTTTTTGTTCAGAACTCTCCGCTGTGTCGCGGTCCGTTCCCTCCTGGAGTTGGTCCTGTCCTGTCACAGATTCAACGGGCTCAGCTGCTCAACTCTCAGGTTGGTACAGCAGATGGTCTTTTTAGATTGCTGCGGAAATGCATAACTTACTGATATGCATTACAACTCTGGTAATAGGTAATATCTTGAAAATAAGATAGTCAAACTGTAATGAAGCTTTGAGAAATGTGGTTGCTACCAAAGTAATAACGCTCATCTGGCATATTGCGTATGCGGGATCACACACACACACACACACACACACACACACACACACCACTGCTTCACTTATAAATGAAATTAATCATTCTCACTAGGTAATACCCCCCTCCTCCTCCTCTCTTCCCAGGTGGCTGGTTTTCCTCATGGTGGTCCAGCGCCTCCTTTGTTACCAGGTGGTGGTTTTAGGCCGTTCTTCGGGGGCCCTCCTCCTCCACTTGGTCATAGAATGGGTCCGCCACCCCTTCATGGCCCCCCCAACCACACGCCACCTATCCGACACAACACCACACACCTTCACCCCCAGCACCGACGCATGCTCACCCAACGCATGCAGAACCGGGGAGGGTAAGCAAGTGTGTATGTTTGTGTACATATGAACAATGAGGTTCTAAGAGCTGCAAGGTTACACACACAGTACTGTGGTCCGGGATCACTAATGCCTAGTTCACACTACAGGACTCAAGCCATGAGTTTTTACTTGCCAGTTTTTGGGGCTCCTTGACAAAAGCCCTACATCAGACGCAAATTGGCGTTGGCTCAACGCTCGCAAATCGGCGCTCAAGCACTTTGTATGTACTGTTCAAAGAAGCAAGCCAAGGAGGCTTGCTGATGGATAGAAGACATATTCCAGATATTTAGCAGGCTATTTATCGTATATATATATATATATATATATATATATCGTATTCGTTCAACTGCATTTCCTTTCCCTGCTCTCTCCGCTCTTTGATGCGCTCTCTCTCTCTCTGAAACATGCTCTCTGATGCGCGCTGTCTCTGCTACACACGCAAACACACACGTCACACGCTACTAAGATGGGCACACTGTCGGGCCCCATCGGACCCCGACGGGCTTGCAGGACTCTAACACACACACACACAGCCCCTCCCCTCCATGCACACAGCGTCTGTCTCCATCAACATGAGAGAAGACGGCTGGCGAAATTCACAAGTTCACGAAAGGTTGGTATCTCGTGGACACCTTTACACAATCACACATTTAAAAAGTCAAAAACTGAGGAGGACACGCAGTTGGATGCTGTCCTTTCTCTCCCTGACCCTGTCTTTCACTGGTTGAAGCCTGAAAATAATTAACATAACTAATAACAACACTGGTCGGCCTTTTCAGCTCTGTTTCAGACTGATACCTCCAGTTCAGGCTGCTTCTCTTCCTCAACACGTGCCTTTTTCAGTCGTGGAAAATACTTTTCAATACTCATCTGGATTGAAGCAGCAAACATTCAGTGTAAGAGTAAAAAATGACATAACATTATTTATACTACGTTTATTTGATTCACAGCTGCTATAGTTTTTTGACCTCGACAACCCAACTGCATTTTAAAAAAGTTTAAAAATGTTGCATTTACTTCACACGAGAGCCGCCATTTTCCCCTGTTGCCATGGGAACGTTATGAAGTGACGTAATTACGCGACGTAAACACATAAAATTGCATAAATATCCTGCATATTCCATCGCATTTTTTAAGAAAACGTGCCGCATAATCAAGGTGTTTTGCCTGCAACAATCCCAAAAAAACGCATTTTTCTGGAAGGACTGGTTAGCCAAAACTCAAATCGTTCCCTCGTGATTTGTTAGAGCATTCTGCACTTTGATTTTAGTAAAGACAGCAACAGCACAATACAAAATATTACAAACTGGCATGTTTGAATTCATGTTTATAGAGGGTTGACTTACAACACACTACACAGTGCTTGCTGAGACCGATCATTTGTATGTGATTAGTTAAGGAGTACTATGAAATCCACTTCCTCTCACATATCACGGCAATAAGGCTGCACAAATTAAACCAGGGGTCCGTTCCAGAAAGCAGGTTTAGTGAAAACTCTGAGTTTGTTAACCCTGACATGAGGGAAACTCTGGGTTTTCCGTTTCAGAAAGAGAGGTAACTTAACCTCAGAGTCAGTTACTATAGTAACTGAGCTTATGAACCTAACCTGGTCGTTTTCTTTATAACAGTGTAGTGGATCATACTGTAATAATAAAGCCACTGTATGCAGCTCAATTATGTTTTTTTTCCCCCCAACTGCTCCTTACAGGCAGCGCTGCGAACGCTGCCTTCAAAGCACCTAACCCTAACCTTAACCATAACCAGTGCCCCCAAAGGTGCCTTCCAGGCAGCGCTGCCTGGAAGGCACCTTTGGGGGCAAAAAAAACACAGATAAACGTGTTGGCAGAGCCGTCAGAAAAGTGTGACTCGCTCTGAAATGTTTTTGTAGTGTTCCCTTTGACACAAACCAGTGAGAGCCATTAAAAAAAAAAAAAAATGATTATACATTATAGTTCTATTAATGATAATGGTGCTGCAGCCTCAGAATGGGATTAGTATAGCCTACTTTTTCGCCCGCAGGATTGCACCTAAATGAAATTATAGGTGTAATACAATTCCAGTTTTCACCAGTAATATAAGTTAATTGTGATTAAATATGAAATTAATACACTGTTAATGCTTACGCATTGACTCGAGCAGCAATTTTCTCCCACACCAATTCTCTCTCTTTTTTGCAGCAGCAGCTGTCTTGCTTTTTTTAACGAAATGCATGTTCAAACTCGCTGTTTGTGCGCATGAGTATTTCCGTCGACCCGTTTGTTTGTGGTTGTTACCATGGTGAATCGTAGAATCATGGCTCCATTCACGCTGCCTTTTTATAGTGGTGGTGCACTCACGTAACCCTGAGTGAACATACTCCGAGGTGATTGAACCAACTCAAATCAGCTGTTCTGGAACCGAAAACTCTTGAGTTTCCCATCTCAGGGTAAATCAACTCAGACATCAGGGTTAGACTCCGATTTTGTTAAACCTCCTTCCTGGAACGGACCCCAGGTGACCTCCTTTACAGTCAAACTGGGAAAACAACAAATACAGTGGGATTAAGAAGGCTAGTCTAAACATAACTGCTATAGGGCTCTACAGTGTAATGTAATACAAGGATAACCCGAGCTTTTCACATCTTGACTTTTGCAGACCAGAGTAGCTGGAGATATTAGCTGAAGCCTAAAAGTGGGGATATTGCCAGCCAAGAAAATTCTGAGTAGTGCACAGGAGGAAGAGAAGGAGGGAAATGAAGAAGGAGAAGGCAGTAAACTGGAGAGACTAGGCGGGTCAGAGCAGGAGAAGACCACAGAAGAAGATGCAGAAATAAGTGAAAGAAAAAAGCGAAAGGAAGAATTGACTCTGAGGGATGAAGAGGAGGCTGCAGATTCAGAGAGCGGGACAGAGGCAGAGAGTGATCAGAGGGAGGCAGATGAAGATGACAGGGAGGAAGAGGCCTGCAGTTACCCCTGGACCATATGGTTTGTTTTTATTCTCCTTCCATATAAATTGCAGTACAGTAGCATTGTCATGTCATGTCACTCAGTAAAATTACATGTTTTTGGCTATTTCCATTCGGTTGTATAGGTTATAGGGTTAGATATGTAAAGATTTACATATATACCAGGGGTGTGATTCTTCCGGATAAATCCGGAATTCCGGCTTTTCCAACCTGAAAATGAGACTCTCATAAATCATGCAAATCCGCAAAAAAAAGTTTTGGGAAGGGGGGGTGCGCACATAGCTCTGGTAAACATAATGACCGGGTCGCATTAGCAGGCATTTGACCATAGCCGATTGGTCAGGGGATAAGACTTGAACAAATCAGGTGATTTGAAGGGTCTTAGAATAGTAATTTCACCATGAATTTTACAGCCGGGAAAAAGACTTCTACACAGCGCGAACAGATGTGCTTGGCTCGGTGGAAGCCAACAGAAGCTAGCTGGCGTAAGCAGACAGCTGACCAGGTGTCTCAAAGCTACGAAGTGATCGGCGGACACAGGGATGGAGAGTCCACTGAAGTCCACTGTGGTCTGGAGGGATAATCCTCGCTAGATCACTATCTTGCGGTAACCGTTAGTCTGGAGGTTGACGGCTAACGTTAGCCAGCTGAAGCTAACAGTTGATCGACGGTGAGTAACGTAGCAATGCTACACAGGCTGGCAGCAGCACAGAGTCCAGACTTAATAAGTCACAGCAGGGGATAGAAAGGTGTTGAGAGTGACCAACAACTAATCTAAAACTTAGGGTACTTCATTTACTAGAAAACGCAACAAAACATCAATTTCGCGGATTGTGAAACGGCGTTCCAACATACATTTTTTTGAAGTGGTAAATAGCTACATGTTTCTGAGTATCCTCAAGTATGGACTTTTAATCCTTGTGTTGTCCTCGGGTCAAATTTGACCATTTTGAAAAAGTTTTTTATATCAGAAATATGGGTTTCAACCAAATTGCAGAAAATTAACATGGATGCATGGATATGTTTTATGGGTTCCATACAACGTTATATGCAGGTGTATGTATGTATGTATGTATATATATGTATGTATATATGTATGTATGTATGTATGTATATATGTGTATGTGTGTATGTGTATATATATATGTATATATATATATATATATATATATATATATATATATATATATATATATATATATATACATACAATTTTATAGCATTTGGAAAAAAAATGTTTAAATGGTTTTTAAAACCGTATACTGACTAAACTTTAACATACACCAGTAATGTAATTACTGTAATTAGTGTAATTAGTAATTTCTGCTCTTTTACCCAAAAAAAAATAGCTATAATGTCATATAAATTGAGTTTATTGACCATGAATAAAGAAAGCTTTAAAAGCTTTTTAGACAAAAACCTTTTAAAAAAAAAAAAAAAAATTGCCAAAAGCATAGCAAAAAGTGACAAGCCAGAAATGTTTTTATTACGTGGTGCTAATGACATTTTTCCTCAGGTATTTGGAGAAACCAACAAAAATCTGTATATTCTCAAATAGTACGTCTTAGCCAGGAGTTTGTGTGTCTGTCTGTCTGTCTGTCTGTCTGGTAGTAAAGAGAAAGATTGGGAGAAGGAAGTTTGTGTGAGGTGGACCTGGTCACCACAGACCCAAATCTTGTCAGCTGTTGCTACTGTCATATGCTTCAGTCTCTTCATGTGGCACATTGTTTGGCACATTGTATGGGTCATTTCTTATATCATAACAAGGTAATACAATGTTTAATCAAGTGATGACTGATTAACAGTAATGTAAACGCTAAATGCCCTAATACCTAATACTACAACAATGGAAAGTATAGGCTCTTAACCTTGCAGTTTTGCACATCATTTTCCATTTCTTTGTACAAAACTCTCCAGAAAGTGCCATTTGATGGTTTATTTTTCAAAAAAGTTTCCGGGGGCATACCCCCGGACCCCCCTAAGGTGAGCTCCCCCACAGAACAAATCCCAATGTTACCCCTGGTCTTTAGTTCGGTCTTTAGTTGTTGCAACATAAACAACATAAAGTGTAATTGTATTTGCTAAATCACCCATCAAAACGGTACTATTACTGGGTGCACGGTATATTTTCCTGCTTTTTTGTCCTATGCCAATCACACCTATGATATACATATATTATCTAATGATCTTTTACAGTTTCTCTCATAGCAGTTGTTTGACCTTTTGTTTGATCATATTTACTGATAAAATAAGACATGCTGTTCTATTTTCTATTCCATTTGTCTGTATCAGTAAATATGATCAAGCCATTTAATTCAATTTCAGCTAAATTCAAATTTATTTATAGTATCATATAATATTATAATAATCGTAACAAGACACTTTACAGAGAGTAGATCTAGACCGCACACTATAATTTACAAAGACTCAACAATTCCCCCAAGAGCAAGCATTTGGTGCAACAGTGGTGAGGAAAAACTTCCTTTTGGGCAGAAACCTCAGACAGACCCAGGCTCTTGGTGGGCAGCCATCTGCCACTGCCGGTTTGGATACAGATATAGAGATGATTCATAATAATTGTAGCAGTTGGTTTGATGAACTGTGGCAATTATAGTAACGACAAAGATAATGGAACTATGACTAGAAATAATAGTTGTAGCAGTTCAGGGTGTTGCGGGGCATAGTAGGGCATAGCAGTGAGTTTACATATGGGGGTTCCCATGTACCGTCTTCCCCTGCCACCCTGCCAAGATCTCTCGCTACTCCTTTGCCACCCCATGTAAAAATTTCTAGATCCGTCACTGGTTGGACCCCAACGGAAGAAGCACAGACAGCTAATAGATGATCTTTGGTCACATCTTACTATTCTGACTGAGTGAATTCTCCTCACAATAGATAATCTTTGTTCTCCCTCGGATGCCTTCTAGAGAGCCGAAGTCACTCCCCTTCCGGTGGACCTCATGGGACCTTAACTCAGAAAAAATATGAACGGTAGTGAACGGGGAGAATCAAATTATTTTTTGATCCCGTTTGAATTGAGCCATGGATTACAAATATGATGTTCGTCAATTTAAAAGATAATTTTTCAACCGAAGAAAGTAGTTTTGTGTGAAACCGCTCAGTGAACTACATCTCCCGTCTCACACAATCTACCTCACCTAGCTTGATGCTTGGTTTGCTCGCTAGCTAGCTAGCTTAGCTCTGTTCCACAACACATGTAACGTTATCTTAACTGCTGTGTTTTATCCAGTGAAGTGTTTTCAGCAGTTTAGCAGAAGAACAAGCGAGATCCTCTGCTCATTAGAGTAACGTTACATCCCCGGTACGATACACACAGACATCGTAGCTTCAGCTAGACTTCATCCATGAAGTGTGTAGTCTTTCTAATTACGTATTTTCACAATCTTATACTATATAGTTTAACAATGAACTGAAACTTTCTTTGGTTTAAAAAATGTTTTAAATTGACGAACATCATATTTGTAATCCATGGCTCAATTCAAACGGGATCAAAAAATAATTATTTCTCCATTGACTCTCGTTCATATTTTTTCCGAATTAAGGTCCCATGGACCGGAAGTAAAAGGGCATGACTTCGGCTCTCTATATGGGCGTAATGTGTGACAGACCTGCCTTACATTGATTGACAAAACATCAACAAGCTCTCACAAAGCATCATGCTAGCGGCAGCAACGACCGAAAAATTGATAACTTATGGACATCAAGTGGATAAATCTTGAATGTAAGATTTTTATTGCTCAACGACTCCAAAAAAAAAGGCACAAGTTCCAGGCTGGATCGAAAACTTATAGGAATAAGGGCTACAAAGAAACCACCTTGACGGCCGGAGTGTTAGCTTTTAGCTGCAAAAAAAAATGTATGTCTCTAGCTCTTATTGCTATAAAATGATTTAAAATATGAATAAGAGATGCAGTTTTTTCTTGTATACGATATTCTCGGTCTCTTAATGTAAGTATCCAGATGCACATTTTGTAGTGCATCTTTTGAATGTTTTAGTTTCACCATCAATAACATCTACCATTGCATAATTGCCTCATAGCCAAGTGCAGTCGGATTCGCATGTGCCACGGTTGTCTTTTCCTGAGTCCTTATGAATTCTCCTTTTTTACATGTTTCCTTGGCATCCGTCCGTTAACGTATTCCATCGAGGTTGAGGAAAAGTGGTTAGGAAAAATACATAACGGGTCATGTTTTTGACTAATTAAACCGCAGCCCATGTCATCTTTGTCTTTTAACTTCCCTTTAGGGACCGTGGCAGGACTGGATTGGACCGGCGCAGCAGGGACCCCTACAGTAATCTTATGACTCAAAAAGAGAAGGAATGGGTAACCAAGATCCAGATGATGCAGCTGCAAAGTACTGACCCTTACCTGGATGACTACTACTATCAGGTTGGTTTTTATATACATTGGCTTCAGCAAGTATTCAGACCTCCACACTGTTTGCACACTTTGTATTGTAGATGTAATTTTAAATGGATAAAATTTCCACTTTTGCCTGTCAAGCTACTCTCAATAACCATAATGACAAAATTCAAACATGTTTTTGAAATGTTTTAAAAATTAAAAAAATGAAATGTCTACATAAGTATTCCAAGTTTTTGCTGTGGCACTCCAAATTGAAAGTGAATTGTTTGGAGAGTATGTAGATCCAGCAATTCACCTGCATATCTGGACTAAAACCAAGCAATGAAGTCCGAGGAACTCTCTGTAGACCTCTGCGATAAAATTGTGGCATGGCATAGATCAGGGCAGACGTATAAAACAATTTTTAAAACTTTTGAGTGTTTCCAGGAGCACAGTCGCCTCAATAATTGTGAAATGAAAGTTTGGAACCAAAGGACTCTTTCTATTGTGTTTCTTCTTCTTCAAGGAGGTCTCTGTACGCTTGTTTGGTCCGCTTTTAGTGCTATCTGAGTGCGATTGTTGCATCCACACCTGCCCAAACGAACCGCACCAAGGGGGGAGCAAACTTCAGCCAAACTAAATGAGGCAGGTGTGAAAGCCCACTTACATTGGCAGGGCCATGGTCAGTTAGTGTGATTTTTTTTGCTATAACTGGAGATCAGTAAGATTCATAATTATGTTTTAATATATGTATGTTTACACCAGGCCTGTTGTTCTGCAGTGCTTTGTTCTCTTTTTAAGTTTTTTTTGTTTTTTTAATAAAAGGGGCTTTACTCGACATTCAGAACATTTAATATGCACTTTAAACAAATATTTGCTCCATAAAGATAGTGGAGTAATGGCTTCCTAAGCAGAGAATGAAGTCACACTCCCACTGTGTCTGTCATAATCTGAGCTACTCTGTTCTTTGTTTTGATAGTGGGGCCCGGCCATCCATGCATGATAGTGTATAAGGCAGAATCTCATTTCTCATCTTACCCCTTCCCCTTACCCCTACCCCTTCGTCTTAACCCTAGCTCTTGTCCATCGAAACCAAGTGGTAAGGGTGAAAACCTACCCCTATGAAATGAGACGCCACTTGGTTACATCATCATACATACTTAAGTCTGTTTGCAATAAATATTTCTATACACAATGCATGGTATGTTTCAGTTATCACTGTTTTGAATGTCATTGATGTTCAGAAACACTTTCTTTGTTAACAAAAATCTCTATTTCCTAAAAAAGTAAACATAACAGGCAAAAACATTATATAAAATATATTACAGAACCATTATCAACTATTAGAACCATAACTTACATGTGACACATAAAAAAGGCCCTCAAATGTATAAAACTAAAAACAGACACTCAAGACCACAAACAAAAAACTAGCTACAGCTATTCTGAAATTCCAGACCCCGATCTGATGCCTGTTGGCCAGTAACCTTTCCCTCCAACCCCATTTCTTACATTAGTGTCCTGTATCATAACCAACAACAATGTACAGGTAGATGAACAGGAATGAATTACAAATGATTACTGCTTGCTGGGTTTCCTCCAGCGTCCCTGTGTGATACAGGACGGTATTTATAAACCATGTGTCTCAAAAGAAAGTAGTGTTATGCACTGATATGTGAAATTTGCTGCTAATGGAGTTTAGTTAACACTGTAGACGTGCATGGAGTCCATTCAAGGCAGAGAAATGCGGGACTGTTGTGCAAATCAGCAATGTAACATTAGCATAGCAAGCTAGCGATTTTTAAAAACGTTTCGGTTACAAATATAGTTGCAAATATATATGTACAGGACTGTGTAGAGCACAAAACAAGACTTTCATAATTTTTTAATAAATTCTTTAAGCCGAAAATACTTACATTTATGGGTCTCTGGTCGACTTGGCAGCCATTGTTCCTTGTTGCGCAACGTATCTTGATACCCCTGGCTGGCCAAGTAAGCT